>NC_051233.1:22509238-22586738 GCF_015220715.1 Pygocentrus nattereri
AGAAGGGTCCGATGTTGTGTATCAGACGTATTTCAGCACAGTCAGTTGATGTGCAACTGTGTGTGTGTGTGTGTGTGTGTGTGTGTGTGTGTGAGTGAAAGGGCTGTTTACCTTTTCGTGGAGTGTGTGCTCATCCCTGCGTGGATCTGTCTCTGAGTCCTGCTCTAAGTACGGCACATTCATGTTCATCAGCCAGGCAGCGGTTCGGTCCAGTGCACTGGGGATCACTGGGGAAGGGGCCTATCACACAGACAGACAGACACACAGACACACAGACAGACACATGAGTATAGTGAAGCCATAAAAACATCCCAAGTCCCAAGACAGGCACATCCATAAAATAACCAATAAAAGTGTGCTGATATTGAGTTTTTCAAAATTTGTTTTCCTTGCTGGTTACCAATAATTTAAAGGGGAATTCCACCAATGTTTCCAAATTTCTTTACAGTTCACTCTTTCAGATGTAAACAAAGTTATTCAGAGTAGCTTGATTTGAAATTTAACTGCACACTATAGAGAAACTTAGAGACTCAGATTTTTTATTTTTTTACAGTGGTCATGATGACTAACACTAATCCATGTTTTACAACACTAATCCAGATGTTTACTGTACAAAATCACCAATTAATCTACACGTCCTAAGTTTTATATGGAATGCTGATTTTATAAGTTTAAAATGGTGATCTATCTAGAAAAGACACTGTATAGACAAAAAAAATTAAAAATACATTTTTGGGTACTACTTTGTCGTAAAATGGCCTGTATGAATCTCACCACCATGAGTACATTAAAAAATTTACATTTTAGGTCAAATTCCTAAAGGGGAATTCCAATCAGCTTTCTAAATTCCTTCATAATTAAATTGGTAAGCCGGGAATATAGCTATTCAGAGTCATTTGGTATGAAAAGTTCATGTCTAGAGAAACTTACTAAATCAGAATCCTTCACAGTGGTGGTGATAAGAACCAGATGTGTGAAGAATTGAATGCCTCTAAAAGCACCATTACAGCTAGATACTGCATTAAAATCACTATGAATACAATTGCTGATGCCTGGGACATTCATTTATGGTAAGATTTGAGGTTTTGTCCTTGAATATTTTTGTAAAACCTCTTAAAGGCGTACGGGTACATGCAGGGGGCTATTTTGTATGATGAAATTGTCCCCAAAGAATCCCCCCCCCCCCAGATGTACCACTATTCTATCATAATCAATGTTACATATAACAACAAAAGCAGAAGCAATCTGCAGGTTCACTGCAGTTTAGGATAACGAATGGCTTTGAGATGTAGACACTGAGACCCCCGTCACCATATAAACACCACTGTACACAGTCCATTTCCCTACAATAAATAATTTCACATGAAATCAACAAGAATGATTTTGAAGAAAAACAAAAACAGTGGGAGTCTGCTTTATCATTCGTAAAAAATAAAATGTCTCAAAAATCAGGCATATTGTTCCTAACCATTTAATGCACTTACTTTGAGTGAGGGAGCTTTTAGAGGCACTAAAATCTTCAGACAACTGGTTCTTTTCAGCACCACTGTGTCAACTAAGCTACTGTGAACTACCTTGTTTACATCTTAACCATTTAATGATGCAGAAAATTTGGGTGTGGCGGGGGGGGAGGAATTCCCTTTAAATATATATGAAGCCAAACTTTAGCAAAAACTGAAAATAAGTACGCTATTGAGAATAAAGCCAACCAACACACATTTCATGTCAGCTGTTTAGCACTTCCAGCAGTTCCAATATGTGCTTTTAAGAACAGTTTGGAAAAGAAAACTGTCAAATCAGTATTTAGATAAAACCGGTTCTTCACATCAAGACAGACACATGGGTGAACACGAAGCTGAGCACTAAAGCTAAATATACCCAGATAATTAGTCCATAACTGTTATGTTAAAAAAAACTCTGCAGCTATTTTTCTTAATTAAAAACTAACAGTGAAAAACAAATATTTCAAAAAGATGTCACCAAACTTTTGACAAAAACCTAAAGCAAAGGTCACTACAGAACATTTTTGAAGCTTCTAAAATACAATATAGCGCAAATACTGTGAGAATTCCACTGAATCTGGGATATTAATTAGCCTGCCGATGAAGGGACAGTTAGCGCAGTGGAGGAGGGAGAAGATGTGGGAGGAAGAATCGTTTCTTCTCAATCTGTTAGATCGAGTATTTTTTCTGTCTGTGTGCCATGAGATAACTTCCTAGCTCCTAGAGCCATCTATTCACAGAGAGATATAGATATGGCCTTGGTAACCCCACAGTCAATAACAGAGAGAGAGAAGAATAGAGAGAGATATAGAGAGAGATGGAGAGAGAGATGGAGAGAGAGATGCTGGTGCTGCCAAGGGGCTTCCATCAATCATTCAAACCAATCAATCAAATCCCCGGAGAGTGCGCAAAGCATTGTGGAGGGGAGGAAATGCCCTTGCTGTCCCCTTCATTGTCGGACCACTGAGTATAATCATTTCCCTCTAACACTGATGATTACAGTCGATCTGCTAAAGAAAATCCGCTGGACGCCACAATAGCCACAGACTGTGATTACTGCAACTATTCTAACCATTGTAGAAAATATCACTGAAGCGCAGGAGTGTAAAAACACATTAGTGCTTCGTGCTGTATTTTCACTGTCTTCACTATAATTCAACAAAACTTCTGATAGTTTTTTTTTTTTAAATATCCCACCAGGCAAGTTTAAATGGTGTAGAATATGGAGATGCAGAGCTTTGTTACAACAGTGACAATATACAGAATACCCAACCCTCAATTGCAAAAAGGTTGGGACGCTATGTGAAATACCTATATTTTAATGAAAACAGTACAAGATGAATGCTTCATCTCATCAGTTCGTTGTTTTTTGTAAATAAATGTTCATTCTAAAGTTGTGAAATTTTCAAAAAACTTTCTGAACAGATGATGCAATCACAAAAGGATCATACAGACAGGCTGAGTCCTTTATGAGTAAGGATTGGTTGCATCAACAAAAAAAATCCAACCCTCTACGGTGCATAATAACATCAAACGATTCAGGAAATCCAGAGAAATCTCTGTGCATATGAATACCTGTGAAACTTCAAGCCCTCAGACACCACTGCATTAGAAACTGGCATGCTTCTATGATGGACATCACCACATGGGCTCAGAAATACCACTGTCAATCAACAGAGACCATTGCTGCATCCACAAATACAAGTTAAGACTGTACTATGCACACTAGAAGTCATATATCAACGTGAGGAACACTGACTTCTCTGGAGTCCAGCTCATGTGAGATGGAGTAATGCATAGTTGAAGCACTGTCTCAACCTTTCAGACAGTTTGTGGAAATAATAGACGTTGTGTTCTCCCAGGCAAAGAAGAAAAAGACCATCCATATTGTTACCAGTATAAAGTTCAAAACCTAGCATCTGTTATGTTATGAGAAGGCATTATTAATGCTGTGAAGGCATCATTAACATTGAACATATTTTGGAACAACATATACTGCCTTCTAGACGCCATCTTTTTCAGGGATGTCTATGCTTATTACAACATGACAACACCAAGAAACATTCTGCATGTGTTACAAAAGCATGACCGCGCAATCAGAGAGTGCAAGTGTTACACTGGCCTTCCTGCAGTCCACAACTCTCACACTGAAAATGTGTGCAAAACACAACAATAGAAGTTTGTTCCCCGTAAAGGGGTATTTTCACTTGAAAAAAAGAATTCATCATCCACCAGGCTCTGCTTCCTACTGTAAGAGACAAGTAGGAGAATTTAAAATATGCACTGTCATCATGCAAATCGCCAACTTATCACTTCAGATTTGTTCAGAAGGTTAATTTAACTTTTTTTTAAATTGAGAAATCAAATATAACTCAGATTTAATTGAGTTTGAGTATTCAAATGACCGCTCTAATTCTAATCAATGATAATACAGATGATAATATAGCTTCTATTCTCAAAAATAGCTAGAATTTGGGTATAATTTGGACACATGGTGGCATAGAAGTTCCCTGCAGGTCAAACATAAACGTTTATTTTCTCAACTGTGGAAAAGCTACCTATTTCCACTGGAATAAGCTTTTCAACGTTTGTTTTTTATCTTTGTTTGTTTCATTCTTTCACAATGTTTATGTACATGCTAACTTGAACACAAGGGCAATTTTTACACGATCTGAAAACCACAATTTAACTACATTCAGTTTGGAATATTAAAATTAATAATAATTCAACTGTAATCAGATGAAATCCTGGTGAGATGGTGAGATCCGAGATCACAGGTTGAGAAAACTCCAAAAGAGACAAGATCTGTGGTCCAAATCAAACACACACACACACCTAGAATGTTGGTCATTTGATTGGGAAACATTCCTCTTAAGAGATTAAAGAAAATTAATTGCATGACCTCTGACCTTGCGTAACAGTGAATGAAGCTATTAATGCTTTGTAGAGACAGATAGTGAAGTCAGGAAAAGGTCAACTCTAATATCTATTTAATGTGTTTGTGTGTTGTTCAGTCAGAGATTAGAGGCAGAGGGAAGCTCTCACGCATAAGAGGTCTGCACCGTGGCAGTCTAATCTGGATGTGTGTGTGAATGCACCTGTGAGAGATGGTGGAGTGTCTGCATGTGTATATGTGTAAGCTGTAGGGTAGATAACACACTGCCTCTGCAGCCTAACGTAGTGCGTCATTATCCGCTCACCCACACAAACACATTCAGGTTGTTCATGAATTACTGTGATTACATCCTTATCACTGCAATCCCTGAATCACTGAATATACTAATTCAAAAAAAAAAAAAAAAAAAAAAAAAAACAGTGAAAAGATTTCCCATTTGCTACAATGAACATACTACATGCTTATGCTGTACATAATACAGTACTGTACAAAATTCAGAGACTACTACTTATGTATTGAATTTCCAGTGAAAATAGCCTTTAAGGTATTTATTTTTCAGCCTATATTTATAAGGAGGATTAGATACAAGATAATCCACCAGCATAAAAAGGAGAAAGGAATTTCAAAACCTGGAGCTCAAAATCAAAGAAAGAAGCTGCTGGTGTTCACAGAACTACTGATCCATTAATGGATTCAACCATTTAACCAGTATCCTGAGACAGCTGCTGTTCATATTTTAAAGCAATAGTCTGGTGAAAGATCAAATTTATACAGTTTTCCACTGTAACAGTCAATTAGCCAACACATTAGCCTCAAACCATGTCACATAGAATTCATTTCATGTTAGATTTACTTATGTGGTTTCTGACATTATTTGATATTTTGAAAATTGTGTAAATGTGAGTTTTCACCAAACTATTTCATTAATTTTCGTTGTGCATGTGAGAAAGTTTAAGTACCTGCTTGTGCTGCGTCCGCTGCTTTGTCTCTGGACTGTCCCCTTTGGAGGAGGAGCTCTGCTGCCGAAGTCGTGCCCCGCTTCCTGGCCAATCGGGCGATGATGACATCACGCTGCCGCTGGAAGGTCGCGGATAGGGGGCTGAGTTAAGCATGTTGGGTGGAGTCCGTCCACGGGGAGCGGTGGCTTGCGTAGGCGGAGGCGGTTGATCTATGCGCCGCTGGGGGCCGGCGCTGTTTTGCCGCAGGACAGTGGGCTGACTTGAAGTGGAGTGCTGCGTTTCTGTTAGCGACAGCTGCCTCCTTGAGAACTCTCCCGAGTGTCTGGACAACTCCTCATGGTTCAAGAAGCTGGAGGGAAGCTTCCCTGCCCCGGCCACTCCCATTTCCTCGTTGTTACTGTGAGAACTGACCGAGCTGTGGCATTCCGAGCCTGAATCGCCACCCGTTTGTCCTCTGGGTGACAGGGGTAACCCTGCTGCCATCTGATACACTGGGTTCTGGAAGGACAGCGGTGCCAGAAGCTGTGCTGGCCGTCCCGAGACCCCCTCTGCTCCTGAGGCGGTGGGCTTCTGTCCTGGCCTGTGGAGCGTGGGACCTCCCAGTTGGTTGCCCTGGGGCGTACGGGCATTCCAGGCCACCATGTGCTTCTCGCCGTGTCCTTCTGGGGCAGGTGCAAGCTCTAGAGCTTTGGTGGCTTCTTGCAGATCCACCATGGACAGGCTCTTGCTGCCGTTGGCTAAGCCCAACTCAGGCTCGTTGGCCTCTGAGTAGCTGGAGCTGCGGGCGGGGGAGCCCTGCAGACCCGAGGAGCGCGTGACAAAGAAGAGATCCTTGTTCTCGGGTGTTGGTGAGGGCAGCCGGGTGAAATCTACCAGGCTGAGAGAGATGACAGAGAAATGGAGAGTTGAAAAGGACCAACATGTGCTGATAGCTGATTATATCAGGGCTGAATGACTTGGGGGGGGGGGGGACATCTAATTGTGGTTTTTCAGACCAGTACTGTGACTATGATTTAAAGCAGTTATTTCCTGTAAATCAAGGTCCATTTTCTGGCATCAGGCTTGAGTTCTTAATGTACTGCCAACAGCAATTTTCAATATAAAAACAAACAATCAATCAATCTCTTAGCTTTAGATTATTATCAGCTTATTTAATATAGTCAAAAATGAAACTGAATGACAATATCAGTTCCCATATAACAAATATTGTACTAAAAATTTATTCTTATATTGTTAAATATACTGACAACATATAACAATTTGTCTCTTTTTCTTAAGGGTTTTCAATTGTTAAATATGTTGACTACTCCCAGTTGTCGAATGTCTTATACTCAAATAAAACACAAAAACTCAAGTCTTAACTGATATAACCACAAAACAAGTCCATATAAATAACCCTATAACTAAACCATAAATTAAATATGGCCTATTACGCTCATTTGTGGTTTTGTTGTTGTTGAGATTTTAACAACTAGGTAAAACTTTAGAAAGCTAAGCACCTGGGAGACTCTTCTAAACCTCTTTTTAATTAAATACACAGTTATTCTGCGTTGTTAAACTACTAATGACACTAAAACCTTATTGTAATTTACTGTGAACTAACCCTGTGCAAATGACTCAGCTAGTCAAATGCTGATGACTAGAAGAGCACTAGCAACCATTCTGGAATAAGCTTGTTTAGATTCCAGATCCAGAAGCTATATTTCATGGCAATGACTCATCAAAATGCATTTGCACTTAGCTCTGTAACTTCATCCATAAAAGCTGTCCTATTCTTATCACTGCTAAGCCTCTCTTCCCAAAGAGTCTGTCCTTCCCTTATCTAGCCAACCCTTTTTCTAAAAGACACCAGCCCGTCTACTTTACAACTCATTCCCTGACGACATTTATGGAAGCCAGAGTGAAAGAGAGCCTTTTAATTGTACGTTGTTCACAGACACATAGAAAATAAGACAGAGGAGCACAAAGGATAAATATATTGGGGAATCATGTGAGAGAAACACAGAGGACAAAGACTGACTGCGAGAGCGACAGAAGGAGATAGAGGACAGGGTTTAGTCTGGCCTGAGATTATGTTGAAATAAATTAGCAGTGTCTGGCTTATTATAGTTAGACAATAAAGACTGTCTGGCTGCAGAGGAAGAAAGAGAGAGGAAGGGAACGAAAAAGAAAGACTCGTTTAATTTCTTATTTCGTTTCCCTTGACTTGATTATGGTCTGCATTAGCTTGGTGTCAGTGATGTTTGTGTGTTTTGTACAAACTTGCTGTGAGTCTTTGTAAATCCTCAGAAACGCCAGTCTCTGAGTGTCTGATGTTATCCTACAGTACTGTCTTAGATGCCTAAGCATATCATTTAAAGCCATCTTGGCTAATAAGTATTTTTGCTTGTAAAATCACTATATAATTATAATAACATAAGTATGGAAAAAGGAACAAGAAGTAATTATTTTTAAGAAGTAGATCGGAGCCTGATTTGTTCCAGATTACTCCTTGACACCCCCAGGCATCAAAGAGATTTGATAGTTGATTTGATATAATCAAGTACTGATTTGACAAACCAGGTATTGTGTGATATCTAGAAATAATACTGGGCTTCCATGAGGAAAGGTTTGGAAATGGTTAAATGAACACATTGGCATACACAAAATAGCTTACTGTATGAATATTATTTGTATTTATTGCAATATAGTTGTCACTATTCTATAGAAGCGCAGGAAAAACTCGATTCTTAGCATCGCGATGGGGATGTGAACGATTCTGAATCGATTAATAAATGTCAAAAAACGATCTTCTAAATATTTAATTTATAACATAACGTTGACGGAACGTAAAAGGCGGAAGTGGGTAAGTGCAGCGCCCGGACAGTCTGTGGCAGCACACAACAAAAACACACATGGATGAGCGAGAAATCCGACCGGCTCCCTCTGCATTAAAGCCAGGTTAGATCAGGAGTCACAACCCACATGTTTGGAAGAAACATTTTGTCCTTTCAATAAAGTCAAACCACCTTGGGAGCCACAACATTTAATGTCCAGTATGTCTCAGTATGTGTTAATATCCTAGTATAGGACAAAAATATAAATGAAAGTGCAGGTTTATTTTGCTCTGCTTTAAGCTTTAGCTGTAGCCGTTTTCCTCCCATCTCTGCCACGAAGCTTTTCCTCAAAACTAGAGCAGTTTCTTGCAAAATGTCTTAAGGTGAAATGGGAAAATTTTAAAGACAAGCGACTTCATCTTCGCAACTTTTTAGAGAAAGACAGTCTCTCGTTACAGATATAACGTACCAGAAAACCAACTGTGGTGCTTATAAATGTGAATAAGTCAATTTGTTCGTCTTAAATCTCTGTCCTTCCATTCGCTACTAGCCAGGCGAGACTTTGCTGCTATGTGACCTGCAGTTCTCAGTGGTTGAGAACCAGGGCTTTCGCAATATGCTGCACACTTTGGAGCCGAGATTCAGCGTCCAGTCTTGAAAATATTTTACTGACACAGCGATCACCCCCCCACCCCCCCACCCCCCCCCACCCCCCCACTCTCTACAACGAGACCGAAACTGAGGTTATAAAATCATAGAAAATGGGCAGGCCAGCTGTAACATGTGCTGTGTGGACATCCATTATCACTGGATCTTATTTCACCATAACAGCGAATATTTTCGCAGATGAGTGGCAGCAGCGTCTAATGAGCTCCAAACAGCAGCAGTGAATGAGAGTCTTCCAGTTCACTTTCTACATCACTTCCATTTGATTTATTAAAAAAAAAATATTGGAAGTAAATGCATTATGGATCATTACAAATACTTTGCTTTAATACTACAAAGAAGGTAAAAAAACAAAAGATGCATCAAGATGCATCGATAATAGTTTTATAATCGCATTGCAGCTTTTTGAATCGTAATCGAATTGAATCGTGAGGTGCCTAAAGATTCCCACCTCTACTGCATGGTATCAATAAAAAAAGTTAATACCTTACATGCACTTTAAACAGGAGCTTTCTAATTTTTCATGACTGATATGTAATTTAAATGTTGCTTAGCTAAATCACATTCAGAGCTGTAACCCCGAACCTTATTTACCTGTTCTAAGGTTGGGGGCTATAACCCAGTAAGAACACAGCTGTAAATGATCATTGAATGCTCATTCCTTACCCTGACAGGTCACTGTCCATGGCCATTTTTGGCAGACCAGTGGAGATGCTACAGCCGGGGGTAGTAGGTGAAGGTATGCGCTCAGGCGGCACAGCCACCTGAACACTTGATGGATTGGTCAGTGCTGTGTGTACATCTCTCAGGATTCTGGGTAATGGACCGAGTTTTGAGGCTGCAGTCTAAAGACAAGAGATGAGGGTGACATTAAGCCTGGCTGTTTTCTTATTTCTGCTCTTTAAACGCCAACGCAGCTCCAAAAACCTGCCTGATCACACAATTTGTAGAAACATTGTACAGTACTTTGCAAAAGTCAGAGACCCACCCTTTCTTGAATCAAAAGCAAAGTAGTGGAAAACAAAACCAAAGTTCCAAAAAAGATGAAAAGATATAGAAAAAACGGATTTCCTAACAACCAAGCAAAACCCAGTAGAGCACCAACCTGTCACCATCGGATGATCAGTACTGACAGCTTTCATCTTTGACAGAGAGGATAGAATCAAGCTCCACTGTTGCTTCAGATCTGAAAAAATCCACTGAACACTGAACATTGAAGGTGAAATTAAAAGCAACTCTCTCGAAAAGAGTGGGAAGCTATAATAAAGGCAAAGTGCAGACATGCAATGCAAAAAAAAATGTTGTTGAGGCTTCGGTATAATTTTCCATTAAAAATGTTTTCTTCTTCATTCCTGATGCTGAAAAATTAATAACTTGTTTTTATCAGCCATTCTGATAGGAAATTTAAATGAATGGTGGTCTCCGACTTTTGCACAGTACTGTACATTTAAAACACATGCACTTTCATTAAAAACAGAAGAATCAGGTATCTAAACTGCCCAAAGTTCAGTCCTCAATGACACCAATTCCCTCACTACACAAAGAATCTCTCAGATTTCCCATTCAAATTCTCTAATGGCAACCACATTCTCCATACTGCTCTGCTAATAAAACTGTTAACAACCTTTGATTAGAACCTGGATGAGGCACTCTCTGACTCTCTTTTTGAAGACAGAAACTCCAACACTCCACTGAAGTGTTTAAAAATAAAATAAACCTTCAAATGCTTGGCCGACTTTGAATCTTTAATCATTTAAAGAGATCTGGTTCAGCATCATTTTGCGTAACAGAAATGTGTCTGGCTTTAAAAGAGACCAAAGGCTTTAGAAGAAGAGGGCAACATCAGAGCTAGTTTCTGTCCCAGGCAACCTAGCGTGCAACACCCTAACAGTTGATGCTCCATGGATCAAATCCAAATCTATCTTTAACGCTGTCACGTCCTTTATCTAACTATTAATCAGTAATAGCCACAGGGGACCAATGGATTTTTCATGTATACCTCAAAACATGTGACAGAAAGAGCCTTTGGATTATGTAAACAGGCTATTCATAATTTAACACAAGTGCAGCTATGAGAATCTCTCTTTTGGATTAAGGCTAGTCAAAAAGTAGCTTCAATGAACTGAAACTTTGCTCTTAGAACAGATATTCTAAGGGAACAGACATTCATACTTACCACCAAATGTTTTAGAACAAAACAAATAAATAAGTAAATAAATAAATCAAATACATAGGTGTTGAACTATAACGCAATAACTGAATGCAATAAGCCACAAGAGGCAGAGTATTACAGTGATTTTACCACAGTTAAAGTGATATGATACAATATGATAAAAAACTACCATGTTCAATAAAAATGTACTGATGAACCGATGTGAAATGTTTTGGCCAAAATAAACTGAAATTCAGGACACACATGGCCAAAAACCAAAACTGCAAAAAAAACTGAATATACTTACTAAAATGATTACAGTACATAGGCTACAAAATCCAGCGGTTGGTAATCCAGGGCAACGAATTTCATTGTTTTTAGTTGTACTTTGAACTTTAGCACTGTTGTTTTAAATGTTTTTGTCATTTCAAAAACAGAGGCTACCAATGTCGTCAGCATGCTAGCAAGGACTTTCCTTTCTGCTTCTGTTGTTTTGCTGCTTTCTGTATATTGAGATGGATTTTATGTGCTCAAGTTGTATTAAACTTGTAATGCAGAAGTTCTTGGGTTCCTATGTCCCTCAGACAAATTGAAATATTTCCATACGGCCAACATTTTCACTGCTGGTCTACTGCTGCTCCAACTGTTTGAATGCGTCTGTTTTTTTTTTCCACTAGTTTTTATGTGCCACTATATTTCCACTCAAACTTCAAGGAGTAATGCTTTAGCCTGGCAGCTACAAAAATAGACTGGGAGGTTAACTGGAAGAACAGTGAAAGATAAGAGAAGGGTAATACTGAAATGCTACTTGAAATACTTGCTGCAGTAGAGAAACAATCCATTGCCTCTACAGGGCACTATCCTCAAACAATCTGCTACTCAAATGTATTCTAAAACGACTTTGGACTGAAATGCTGCAAGGAAAAGTGTATACACACTACAGTAAGGCCTAAAGGGCGGTGTGAGAGGATTCACCTGATCCATTTGGAACACCACCTCAGCCAGTAAGGAGTGCAGGGTGGAAAGTTCACGGCCCAAGTCAATGTAGCCCTCGAAACCAGCCGTGTTGGAGATGGTTTCTGGATTGGAGATTTCCAGCAAAAAGCGCTGCATGTTGGTCCATTCATGCTCCAGAAACTGGTTCATAAAGGACATGTATTCCTCTTTGTTGCCAAACCTGAGACAGAGAGCGAGAGAGAGAGAGAGAAAGAGAATAATTGATAAATAACATTTACAGATATAGATAAAATGTCAAATCGTGTCTAGTGTATCACGTAAGTCTATTTGAGATCACAATATGCATAATTTAGTCAGATGTAAAAGTCATTCAAAGAGGTCTGATATGAAAATGTTCCATTCTAGACAAACTTACTAAGTCAAAATTGTTCACAGTAGTGGTAATAGGAACCAGACATCTGAAGACTTTAATGGCTCTTAAAGCTATGTAATGGAAAGGTATTTCATGAAAAGGTTATGCACACTGCTGAATGCCTAAGGCATTGTTTTATGATAGCTTTTGGCCTAAAATCTCTTTTGTTAATTCATGGCAGAGATACATATGGGGCATTACATATAAAAGATTAGATATAAACATTATATATGAACACATGCTCTTTGGATAGTAAATTAAATGTCAATATTTTGTGCCTGGTTCCTATTCTAAAGAAATCTGAGTTAGTAAGTTTCTCTACAATAATTAATTTAGCATGAAACCACTCTGAATTACTTTGCTTATGTCTCGATTGAATCATACAGAAATTTTGAAAAATTGGTAGAATACCCCTTTAAGGAACTCAATGCAGTTTAAGGCAAGTGTGTGATGATTTCGGCAGTTTGCCCGATGCTAATTGGTGGGGTATTTGCTACCACTACATATTAGCTTCATTAGCCTCGCAGCTCCAATGCAAACACAAGAAAGCTGGTCAACTACATTTTGGTTAAGGGTAAAAAAAAAAAAAACACATCATTGTTTAAAAACACTTTACTATAATTGCAGAAGTACTGTCCACAATATACTGTACCCCAACTAACCCAGGCATTCACTTGACAAATACTTGACTAAGTAAAAAAGCCCGTTCCTGTCAGACAACACAAGAATCAGCATGGGAACATCACATACTTAGTAAAGTTGGCAAGGTTCTGCGTGACCTTGGCGATGAGTGTGAGGGTACGTGCTGTGCGGTCATCGGGGTACTCCTGGGTTAGATTGAACAGTGAAGGAGACATGATGGCCGGACACAGGAACCGCAAAAACAGCGAGGCGCTGATCAAACGCTCGCTGATATCTGGTCGGCCCCTGTTACCGCACTCCTGTCGCCACGACGCAAACACCTCTTTTAGTTCTCGTGGAAAAACACTGTAAATGGCAGAAGCACAGTATGTTAGAAGCCTTTAAAGTCTTACTTTGAATAAGATGTTATGTTCGACAACATTACCAACAAATAAAGAGCAACAGTTCTTAATGTAGTAAATAGAGGGAATTCACTACTTTTTAAAACGGGGCACATCCATTATTCCCAATAAATAATAAACATAACATCTACCTACATGACCTATATTATTTAGATGTTTACTTATACGTTTGTAAATGGTTTCTGACAGTTATTTTAATGCGTGTTTACATTAAACGTGCTAATTCATAAGAAACAGTAAAAAAACAAAAAAAAAAACACAGTAGTTAGCCTTTCTACTTTGATTGTTGCTTGTTGCTATAGTTACCAGTAGGAGTTGATGATTTTGCAGAAGGCCAGCTCACAGCACATCTTCAGGTTGCTTTGGTGCTCAGGAAGGTCATTGGGTGCACATTTTGGTGGGTCCACTTCACAATTCTCATCTGACTCATACAAAGCTTTTATAAACTCCCCTTTAGAGAGAGAGAGAGAGAGAGAGAGAGAGAGAGAGAGAGAGAGACAGAGAGAGAGAGACAGAGAGAGACAGAGAGAGAGAGACAGAGAGGCGGAGTCAGACCTTCATGCCTGCAAGTATGAAATGGCATAGATAGATATTTCTGATTTTCTTTAGCTTACTTTGTCTTATCTTGATGCCGTTAAATTCATATGAATTAGATTTCATTTATAAAATAAAGCAGTAATCCACAAGAGGCTGTGCATTACTGAGATTATATGACGGGGAAGGGTGTTATTGGGAAAAGCAAAGTGCCTAAAACTCCCTTCCTTGTGTTAAAACGCAGTAATGCACAGCCTCAAGCGGCTTAGTGCTTTTAAAAACAGCGACCAACATAAAATATGATAAAATGTATGGGATTAAGCCTGGGTGTGATGCTACTTCTGACTGAAACAGAGACATTTGACGCATGTAAGCCATTCAAAGAGACATTACTTAGACTTTTATATTGCTGTTTTACAGTGAATTGTATTATAGTACTTCAATTCAAGGCTGTGATATTAATGATGCACTTGTTTAGCCAAGTTGCCAGCCCCTTGGTTTAAACAAAAAATTGGTTCTTACTTTATGATAAACACTTGGTGGTCCATGTGAGCAGCATTACAGTCAAAGATTGTTCTATGATCTGCACAAGGATTTTTTGTGACGTAATACAGTTCAGTTGCTGTAAGGCGGTCGTAGGTGTGCGTATATTGTGTTTTGTAATGGCTTTGAACACGGCTCAGCTAATCTGGTTTATAATGCATTTTTTAACTTTGTCCCAAAACAGCTTTGTAAAAAGAGACTGCTTAAATTGTATTATTGCAGTCCTTAATGAATATAAAAATGCCTACAATTATCAGTTTCTGCCTTCTTTAGGGCTCTGAGTAGTTAAACATGGGCATTGATATTTAGTGGGTTGTTTTATACTGTGACCAATAAGCATGCTATGTGAGGTAAACGGTTCACTTCCAAGGACCTAACGCTTTTTTCCATGTTCATATGCCAGCTCAGTTTTTGTAGAAACTGCTAAGCTGACAGTCACCACCTGCTCACTTCCCATTACAGCGCTGCAAGCTGAACTGCTAAACACCACCCTGACTCACAACCGACAATCATATCAGCCAGTAAAAGCACTATTTAAAGTTGCAGTAGGCAGGATTGAGAAGAGAGTGGTCTTAGCTTGAAAATGTGAACAAGTACAATGAGTCCCTCCCTCACTGCTGTGCTTCAGCCCTGCCTTCAAAGCCCCTCACTTCAGAGGAGGCAGCTGTGCCTGTGCAGGCAACCATGTGTCTATGATGGTAATTAGCACACACTTATTTCAGTGCCTAGATATTTGTTTGGTAACAGGAACATGTATGAATAGTGCTAAATAAAGTCTTATGAGAAAAATGTGCTGTGAGAGCCCAGGCAGATCAGGACAAACACCACACCGATACGACTGTCTGGGCACTTCACAAAGATATTTTGAGCAACTTTCAAATAGGACAACGCCAACCTTAGCACTGGAAAAAAGATGGCTAAAGTTACCCCAACTATAAAATTACAGTAATAAGATATATGTGCTACCGTAACCACTGCCGTCTCCGCTTTGTGGTTGTTTAAAAAAATCTAATCAAACATAAATCAAGCGGGAAGGTCTCAGGCTCTTTCTAAGCTTTTCTCTTCAGCTTGCTTTTCTTCATTTGACTTCTTCTGTTTACGTCTCTTAGTCATGTATGCTATTGTTGTTAAAGAAGGGATGGGAAGTTTTTTACTTGCTGCTGGCTGCTTAATCCACCAAAACGTTTGCGTTTCCTGAGACGGTGCGGTCTCATGTACGACTGTCAGGACACAGTGACAGTTTTAGCAAATATGACAATTAGTTATTTTTAAGTGTGTTTCCTATGGCAGCTTTAATTAAAACAACATGGGAATTTTGTGGTAGTGCCAATATCTGATACCCTGAATGAGAATTACAGAGAAATACGATACTTATTTCTGTAGGCTTAAAAATGCAGTACAATAAATAAAATGCAGACATTTTGCATAGAAGCCTGGCATCGCTTATACATTCTGCTATTCCAGAATACAATTAACACCTCATCAAATATCAGTCTGTAGATACCGATATGATTACAATCATGCATCCCCTACTACTGAGTCCACCAGCTACTGGAGCATTTAGTGATTTAAGCAACTCGATCACAAATAGATTATTCAGGCCCCAATATAAAAGTGTTAAAACTACTAGAAATGATTTGCTAGCTCATAATTTGGGTAGCAGGTACCTTGGCTAACGCACTAGCTATTATTCCAGAGACTCGAGACACAACTTGTACTCACATCCCAGAGAGTAAAGAAACGACTCGGACCCCAGAGACTCGAGTTAGACTTGGACTTTTTGAAACATGACTTGGACTCGCATACCAGAGACTTGGGATATGACTAGGACTGCAGAGACTCAAGAGGCGACAGACTCTCACACCAGAGAATCGAGACATCACAGGGACTCACGTACTAGTAAACTCAAGACATGCCTCAGATCCCAGAGAATCTAGACACGATTCAGACTCACATCAGAGACTGAAAACAAGACCCAGACTCACACACTAGAACACACAAAGACCCCAGAGACTCATGGCTTGACTGTGACAGAGACTCAAGACACACCACTCAGGCCAGACACTCAAGCCTCGAATCAGTCTCTCACAGACATGCACATCAGAGACTACGTGACAGTCTCACACTCCAGAGACTCCAGACATGACTCACTAGAGACCTGACAAATGACTCAGACTGTAGAGACTCGAGACTAAAAGCCCTTGTGAACCTCTGTAGTATGAGCACACTATGAAGTTTTGAACATCAAGAAACTAATATTATATGAAGATTATGTAAAGCGATAGGTAATAACAGTTACACTCTACAACAGAAGTGTACAAGTCCAGTCCTGGTGGGCTGGTGTCCAGTATAGTTTGGAAGTTTACCTATTCAAACACTCACTAAACCTGGCAATTAACAGATGAGTGTAATCAGGTGTTTCTGAACAGGTCAATCACCAAACTCTGCTGGACACTGGCCCTCCAGGATCAGAGGTCTGCACCCCTGCTCTACAAGACTTACCCTTAAATAACCCTATTAAAAAACAGCAGTGTGGTTGTCTAGCTATATGGCTGAGTGCTACCTAGCCCAGGCCCTATTGTGGTTGGCACTGATCATTCCAATCTTGTCTGTCTCATTCATTGTTTTGATTAACCAAGTATAAAACGCTGCCTGAAGTCATCAGAGGATAAACACACACACACACACACACACACACACACACACACACACACACACACACACACACACACACACACACACACAGGTCCATGTCCTGTCCTTTCTTCATCCTTTCCATGAGACTCAATCAATCTTGAGGAGTGAGCTGTTCAATAATGTAACAGCATTTCCAAACTCACATTAGTCTATGAAAAACAACTATTCATTATTCAGCACTGCCATATGCATTCCTAATGCAAACCTAAATAGAGAAATATACACTGCCTCAACTTGATTTTTCTCACACACACACACACACACACACACACACACACACACACACAAACACAATTTTTAGATCCCCCCATCCTGATATAAATAGTGTGAAATTCACAGACATATTTTTCTTTGCAGATAAACAGCCAGTAAGGGCATTTTAGGTTTCTGGACTGCAAATACATTAATTTATACAGGGCTTATCAGAGAGTGAAAGTCAACAACAAATAGAGGCCTGCTGAGTGTGTGTGCATGTGTTTTCAGCCTTATCTAGAGACCATCAGGCAATACAGTAACAAATGAACCTTAATTGCTAATGTTTCGGTTCCTAGAATCTCATGTAATTTGTACTAAACAAACTACTAGACATCTAATTTACAAGATGGGCCCATTCCATTTAGTCCTAATTCTGCAATTATAAATATGCTGGCATATGATTTTCTTCCTTCCAGGCCTGGACATTCTTTAAGAATTCATAATATAATTTTCTTGTTAAAAAAAAAAAAAAAAAAAAAAAAAAAAAAAAAAAAAAATCAGGATTATTGATAACATCGCCTTTTGAATGAAAATAAAATTCAATATATTAAATAACACTATGTCGGTTGTTAGGGTACACATATGGAGCTCCTGCTGGTGTAGGTTCTTACTGGAGAAACTTCAGATTGAATGAAGCGCCCCAAAGCCATGTCCATATGCTTTAGATATTAAAAAAATACTACATTTCTGGCTTTCTAGTGGAGTCCATATATTATACAGACCAAACTCATATAAACTCACCAAACAAAAAATTAATCACCTGTGACTGAAATGTATCTAATGGCATGTAATACCTCCACAAACACAAATAACAGCTGTGATTCAATTTGACAATAACTGGACTGGATTTAAGCGACATCAATATTCAGCCACTGTTGCAGCAAAGACTTGGGCAGTTCATCAGAATTTTGTGGATGCCTTCCCTGGTGTCATACTTCTTACATTTCTACATAATTAAATCACCCCACAAAATCACAAAGCCTCCTCCAGCTTGAACCATACTTATTGAACTTATGTAGTCCTTATTGAAGGCTTCCTGAGGTCTATGATGAACACAACACTTAGCATCATTCACATACAGGCAGAAACGAGATTCACCTGACCAGATAACATGTTTCCAGTCATGAACAGGCCAAAATTTATGTCTCTTTGCCCACTGTAACCAAGCAACTTTGTGAACAGAAGTGAACAAAGGCCTCTTGCGTGTTCCTCTGCTCCAAATCTTCATGATATGCAGTTCTCTGTGAAGTGTTCACTCGAAAATGTATTGTGAAGGACATGCGTTGACTTCTAAAAGCAATTCTTGCTTGGAAGCAAAGAAATTCAGAAGCCATGAAACAGTGGCGGTCCCTGTCCGTCAGTTACATTTTTCAGCCACAATTCTGATCAGACTTTCCTGTATACAGGGATTTTTGCCACTGCTGGTCGACCTGTGTGACCATTAGGGGTGCAACGATTATTTGACGTAGTTGACTAGAATCAATGACCAAATAGTTGGCAACTAATTTAGTAGTCACTTAGTTGGTGACGTCATCACGCATCTTTCTCGCACTCACTAGGAACGTTCTGACATTAATTGCTTACTGGAGGGTTAACAACAGTGTAATGGCAGCCCCCAAAATATGGGAGCAAAACTTAGAAAAAAGTTGTCAGTTGTGCTGTTTGTAAAGCCTTAGCCCGCAAAGGAGTACCTCAAGAGGAAACACTGTGGCTCACAGGATGAAGACGATTCATCTCAACCACAGAGTAGCACACTAAACGGTGTGCACAAATAGCACATTAGAAGTGCACTAATTACTGTAGTGTGTGAAGTACAGAAATGTGGTTTAAGATGCGGCCATTGTTGTGCTAGTGAGCTGGTTAGCTGTTAGTGTTAAAAGTCATCTTCACGTTCTGAGCAGAGCTGTAACATTTTCTATTTTGAAAGGCTGCTCTCTAGAATCGTTAATGGAGCTGGAACAGAGAAACAAGAAACTATTATTCACAATGACCCTGTTCACTTTCCAGATAACATTTACAATTTTAAAAAGTGCATTGTCGTAACACCAGGAGATAGAGCTGGAAAGGATGTACAGCAGGTTAGGCTGATAAAAGATAGAGAGGGAAATGTACTAGTGAGTGAACAGAGAGTGATGAGTAGATGGAAGGAGTACTTTGAAGAACTAATGAATGAGGAAAACAAGAGAGAGAGGAGGACAACGGGGGGGGGGGATAGTGGATCAGGAAGTGCAGAGAATTACTAAGGTGGAAGTGAGGGCAGCTTTAAAAAGGATGAAGAATGGAAAGGCAGTTGGTCCAGATGACATACCTGTGGAGGTATGGAGATGTTTAGGAGAGAAGGCAGTGGACTTTTTAACCAGGTTGTTTAACAAAATCCTGGAGAGTGAGAGGATGCCTGATGAGTGGAGAAGCAGTGTACTGGTCCCCATTTTTAAGAACAAAGGTGATGTGCAGAGCTGCAGTAACTACAGAGGTATAAAGTTGATGAGCCACACCATGAAGGTATGGGAAAGAGTTGTTGAAGCAAGGCTAAGGCGGTTTCATGTCCAGAAAGAGTACCACAGATGCAATTTTTGCATTGAGAGTGTTGGTAGAGAAGTAGAGAGAAGGTCAGAAGGAGCTACATTGTGTCTTTGTGGATCTAGAGAAGGCATTGGTACTGTATGAGGAAGTCAGGTGTAGCTGAAAAATATGTTAGGGTGGTGCAGGACATGTATGAGGATAGTGAGACAGCGGTAAGGTGTGCAGTTGGAGTGACAAATGGTTTCAAGGTGAAGGTAGGGTTAAGGAATGAAGGTCAGTAGAGATAAGACGGAATACATGTGTGTGAATGAGAGGGAGGTAGGTGGAAAGGTGAAGATGCAAGGAGTAGAGGTCGTAAAGGTGGATGACTTCAAATATCTTGGGTCAACCATCCAGAGCAATGGACAGTGTAGAAAAGAGGTGAAGAAGAGGGTGCAGGCAGGATGGAGTGGGTGGAGACGGATGTCAGGGCTGATGTGTGACAGAAGGATAGCAGCAAGAGTGAAAGGGAAGGTTTACAGATGGAGATGGAGCTGCCGGGTAGAAGGAGAAGAGGAGAAGGTTTATAGATGTAGTTAAGGTGGGCGTGGAGATGGTTGGTGTAAAAGTAGAGGAGGCAATGGATAGGGCAAGATGGAGGCAACTGATCCGCTGTGGTGACCCCTAAAAGGAGCAGCCGAAAGAAGAAGTAGAAGTGTCACCAGTGTGTTTAAATTCAACGAACATAGGAGTGTTTCCAAACAGTTCTCTGTTCTCCGCAAACATTTTGTTTCACTCGCTAATGCTTTAAGGAGGTAGTTCTTTGTGAACACAGAGGGCAACTGGACAAAGGGTTACTGTTGAAATGAAGCGTTTACACAAAAATGTTTATACAAACATTCGTCACTTTCCCCTCCGCTCTATCAGAACACAAGTTCTGAGCAGCGGTGAATATGCGCTCTCAGAGTACAGCGAGACTCTCACAGGAGATAGACAGAGATACTGACTTGCCTCCATTTCATTAAAGACCTGTGATTTAGAGTTTAGTTTCAGCAGAGTTTAGACAGACAGCAGACCCCACAGATCACAGACTGCACTGTTTAAAATTCACTTTTAAATTTAGATGTTTTTTTTATTTACTTTAAAATACAACTGACTTAGTTTTGTTATTTTATTGCTGCTACTTTGCACATCCTCAATTTTAAATTTTGACAGAAAAAATACATTGAAGTTTTATTTTTGAATTTTTTGTATTAGCAGGAAAATTCATGAAAACGGTGAATTCTTGAATGTTATTCTTCTTTATTGTCTTTATCGTTAGTTAGCAAATGCATAAAACAACCTCAAGCTAAATTTAAAAGCTAACAGCTACATAGAAGTTATTTGGTAATGTAGTGATTCATAATCCAAATAATCAATTATTCGTTTCAGTAATTGATCGGTTATTCAACTATCAAATTAGTTGTTTGTTGCAGCCCTAATGACCATACGCTTCAATACACCTGCAAATTCAGCTACTTTCTTCACACTGTGGCCATTAGCACACCTAAATGCAATCACTCCTTTTGCCAATCATTAACATCTGATTTGCCACCAATTTTCCACACATTGAATGAGACTTTCACTGCGCTGTACCAACTCTTCCCAATCGATGAATCGCATCACACACCATGCAGATATTTACAGCCCTATCATCCCAATACCGTCTGCAGGAGCCTGAAGTTACTACGACACATGGGGTTCAGATCTGAAAGGCCACCAAATAATTAGCTGAATCAAAGAGTCTCCCACAAGAATGGTGTCTTTTATCTATGGCAAGTTTATGTCACATGTATCTGTAAATATCACTGGGCAAAAGGAAAGCAACTGAGTAATGGAACAGAGGAAAAGGCAAGTAAACTGGGAAACAGCATGAGCTAATGTTTTTGGGGCATCATATACACCCAATCATCCATCTAAAAACCTGCCACAGAATTTATCTGACAACCAGGGTAAGACACTTCATAAGTCCTCACCTCTATTGTACTTCCTCTCAGTATGGCATACTGGGGACTTTTATGCATATTATGTGGGACTGCCCAAAAGGTTCTCTCTTCTTTGACTAAGACACACTTCCTCATGGACCCTGAACTTTATTTGCTTAGTAATGACTCAAGATTCTTCATCACGGAAAGATCCTGGAAAATATGGCTGGCTGGCTTCTGCAGCAAAAAAAGTCTTTGTCCAGCCCTGGCTACCCTGGTCTATGCATCACTAGCTCCATACATTATTGGACATCCTCTATCTGGAACTACTGTTAGCAAGATTAGCATTGCAGCTCCTATAACTCTTCATACATGGAATCATGGAATATCCAAAGTCAAGTCCCTTTTGTTTATTTAGCTGTATGATGCGTTTAGGTTGAGAATTTTCATGTTTCCTATGGTGCAATATGATCAGTTTCTGTTGATAAGTCCCATGTTGAAGTAGGTTGGGGTTGGAATGAGGGGGGGGGGGGGCTTTTCTAATTGGAAAACAATAACTCACTTTGCACACTATAAGCTTAAGTTTCTTCAAATGTGCAAATCTCAATCAAATTTAAACTGGTCCTTGGTCACAATCAAAACTTATGAATTAAATTAGACACAGTGAATAAAAACATATGCCATCGCAGCACACAATCAAAAGGATTTATGCTTACATAGAAATAAATATTACACTATCCTATTTTTTCCCCCCAAAATTATATGATATTTAATGCACCCTAAAATCAATAAAAACACATTAGCCATTTAGCTAACTGTAGTTCCCCAAGTCTGCTGTTGGTCATTTTAATTGATTAACTGAGCAGGCCAAAAAAATATTTTAAAATATTTTAAAAAGTTCTAAAAATATTTAAAAAAACAAACAAACATGCTTTAGATCTCTTACCCAATGCATCCTGAAGATATTTCTGGCCCACGAGTTTGAGGTACTCCTCGATGGCCTTGGTGCCCAGTGTGTTCTCACGAAAGATCAAGTGCTCGTTCTCCCCACAACGATCCACCTCAGACATCATCAGATCAGTCAGAAAGTCCTGAACAACAAATAACAAGGATTCAGAATGAGAAAGCAAAAACACCTAAAGAAATAAGGAGAACCTTGAATGCTCCTGCCCCTGCTGTCACACACAAGCGTGACACAATAGTACACAAACACATTTCAGCTCATTCTATACTCGCCTTGTTTTTTTTTTTTTTTAACATTAACTGATTTAATGAAAATCTTTAAAGTAATTATCATTATACATAATGTAATACAAACAACATTTGTGGAGAAGCATTTCACCTCATTTTAGGAACTGTTACTGCAAAAACATGCATTTGAGAGCTCCTGTTAATGTGGTTTCATGGTAACTGTAAAAATAATTGGAACATATTATACATACATTATTTACATTATTTTAAGCTAATGAGTCACAATTTGAACCAGAATCAGAAAATAAAAAAACCTTTTAGTGGATAAGTTTTACAATTATTAGTTATTGCAATATGCAGTAATTCAATAGCAATATCAAACTTTGTCCAGAAACAAGAGAAAGATAATGCAAGTCTAGTTTAATCAAAGCTAACCAGCAGGAAACCAATCGGGAGCTGATTTGTACAGAACGGACACAGAGGCATTGGTATGTGCAAGCACCTGCACTCACAAACACATAAAAACAATATTATTTTGGTCCAATATCCTGCAGGGTTGGGCTAATGTAGCAGGTGTAATTAATAAGTAACTAATAATAATAATAAGAAGAAGAAGGTCGCTTCACATAGCATGGGCAAAAAACCAAACAAAAAACTAAGCAGTGGAGGAGGAAGAAAAATGTGAATTAATAAGAAAAGAAGGGCAGTCCCGGAGGGATTGAGGAAGAGCATTCCAGAGTGTGGGGCCCATGGCACTGAAAGACCTCCCTCCCAAAGTGGAGAGTCTGGCGTGTGGGACATCAAGTAAGTTATTACAAGAAGACCTGAGAGAGCGAGAGGGCGTGTAAGAGGTCAGCAGTTCTCTGAGGTAGGGGGAGCAAGGTTATGCAAGGCTTTGAAAGTGAGTAGTAAAATTTTAAACTTTATACGGGACGGGACCGGTAGCCGGTGTAGCTGGGAGAGAATGGGGGTGATGTGAGCTGATCGCTTAGTATGGGTGAGCACTCTAGCCGCAGAGTTCTGAATGCACTGCAGCTTTTGGACTGATTTTACAGGGAGACCAACAAAGAGGGAGTTACAGTAGTCAATGCGGGACATAATGAAGGCATGAACCAAAGTTTCTGCATCTTTATCAGTGAGGAACGGTCAGAGACGAGCAATGTTACGTAAATGAAAAAATGCAGTCTTAGTGAGGAACTTGATATGCAGATCAAAATTAAGTGATGAGTCGAATGAAACACCAACATTTCTAACAACAGGTACAGGCTTAACAAGCAGGCCATCAATACTAACTGAAAAATTGGATGACTTTGATAGTAAATGTTTAGGGCCAACCGGTTTTTATCAGTGTTTAGTTAATTATGTGTTCAATACATCAGGCAGGTTCAAAGGTCTGATTCAGAATTCTGAATGCCACCAAACTCTGGACATGCAGCATGCCTCCAAAAATTTTAAACCACTGGTTTTAATGAAGGTACATAAACCGGTGACTGCTAGCACTGTTCTAGTTCCCAACATTTTGTCCTTACTACATTAAATTAAAGCTATATTGAGACCACATAATGTCATAGTAAATGACATTTGGCTTGAAATCTATACAGTCAGTAGCATTTGAAGCATTCTGTTCAGCAGCACTTAAGAGTGTGGTGAACGTCTGCAGGACTTGTCATTTAGCCATATAATGTAATAACTTAATTTAATGGTTGACTAATATCTGGTTGGCTGAATGTCTCTGTCATCAAGACACAACTTTATTCCTAGTAGGAGTGTAACAGCTCACAGCATTAGGTTTTTAGGAATACAGCTATTTTTACATTGAAATTTTCTCTCAAATATTTTAGAATTTTATGTTTCATGCCCCAATACGATGTTTCCATAACAACTACATATATCAACTTAATATTATACTAATAATTCTATTTTAAAATACATGTAGTTTATTATTTAATGTAAATACCTTTACTGTTCTATTGTTTAGATTGTAAGTAAAACAAAACAGGGTTCCTTTTGCAGCATAAACTGTGCTGCTCTTGTTATTGATCATGTTTAGTTTACTAAGTCATGTTATTTACCTTTTCATTTCCTTCAGTTATCATCCATTTGTCGTGTTAGTGACGGTTTTCTCTACGTACTGACACACGAGTGCACTGTGCATCACCGAGTGAGTAGGTTTACTGTTGTTGGATATCGGTCACATCCCCAGTGAACAAACACATGTGGACTGACAAAGCAAGCTTTTTTTTTTCTCCTGCATTCAACTAAACCCTTATTGCAAGTCCAGAGCATGTATAATCAGTGAAACCTACAGCACTAGACAGACATAGGGAACTTTCTGAGCATTTGGATTCATCGGTAGGTTGCCCAGTAATCATGTGTATGAAGTGTTGAGTGTGGTGTGAGAGCTCGAGATTAGACTGAACTGCATTAGTCTTGCAGCCAATGTGTGAAAGCTGGCAGCCAGGTTTATGCAATATAATGGGTAAATTACTTAATTTGCTCCAGTTGGTTGAATACACTCTTTGACGCCTGTTTGAATTAAGAGGCTTGTATTAAAGGATGCAATACAATATAATATATATATATATATATATATATAAATACATTATATATAATTACATATTATACAATATAATGTCATATCGCAGACCTAAAAACTCTACTTTAAATTCTATGTGTGTGTTTGTCTATTTTTACAAATAACTATGTCATGGTGTGAGAAAACAAGTCTATTTTAGTTTTTTACTTAACCCTATGCATTTCATTATTAGTTAGACTCGTAGCTTCAGTCCAAATCTACAGAAGCGAACTTGTGATACCAAACATTTCTTGGCTGCTCTACATTTGAGGTAAGGGGGGCTGAAACTGCATAAATTTCATTGCTCACTTTCGACTATCTGAAAAATCGTGACTTGTGCTGCACCCCCTCTTCCTGCAGTACTAAAACTTTGTGTGCCAAGCTGCAGTGAGCTTTTAGCTGTGGGGCAGAGCTTCTCATGTAGAAATGCTAGGGAGAAAGCTGTTCTCGGAGTGATGACTTTCTCTGCCCATCGATTTTTTCCCCCTTTTTTCTTCCTTTCTGTCAGAATGTTCTTCCCTCGCATCTCTTTCTCTCTCACATTTAACCAGCCTTCACACTACTCCACTCCATCTACCACCCCTGCCCCCACCTTCCCCCGTACTCATGACACAGCACAAATGTAAATAAGAGAGCGCTGAGCTGAATATTTTGCCCGGAACGCTGCGTTTTTCTGCCAAGCCGCTAAGGACAATGTTCTCTGAATCAGCTTGTTGTGCTACAGCTTATTCAACCTCCCTGTAATAAAAATAACCCCAGCCATGCCTGTTAGGTACAACTTGGAACACAGGGCCCTGATCCAGGATCAGTCCTCCGCTCTGTCTCCACTGATCTAACTCACTTTGTGTAAAAAGCCACACAGATCCCAACACAGCACTGCCAGTTTCTTTTATGCCTGCAGCTCCAGGCATCAGCCAAACCAAATAGCAACCTAAACCGAAGACAAAAATGAACACGCATTTGTGCAGTTTTGAAATTAAACCTAAGAATAAACAGACTTAAGACGTATTTGTGCATATGTTTCCGCACATATTTTAGCATTCAGGACGCTGGAGATGGATATCCCTTCTAATTAGCCCACCAAATGATAACAGGTGTACAAAATCAAGCACACAGCCTCACAATCTCCACAGACAACCACTGACAGTAGAATAGTTCATGCTGAAGAGCTCAGTGACTTGTCTCATAGGATGCCACCTTTCTGACAGTTTGTTAAATTTATGCCCTAATCCACTACCAGTGCTATTACTTTAAAGTGGAAACAAAAGCTCATTGGTTAAAGCAGTAGGCCACATGAGTTAACAGCAGAACTGGTGAGTGCTGACGTGAAGCATGTAAAAATCATCTGTCTTAATTTGCATTCCTTACATCACCTCTAAAAGCAATGTCAGCACAATTACTGTTGGTTGGGAGCTCCATGGATCAGCTTTCCATTGTGAACACAGTAGCTGAGCAGCCACGCACAACTATGCGCAACACCAGGCATCGGCTGTAGTGGTGTAAAGCACACCATCATCAAACTATGGAGCAGCAGAAACACATTCTTTTCCCAAACGCACAGTCCCAAACGTAAAGTTTGGTGGAGGAGTTAGTGCTAAAGCATACAATCATATTTCAGAGAATTGGGCACTACTGTACTTGTAGCAACAGTTTGGAGAAACAATGTCAATAAAGAATTGGTTCGCAGGAACTAGCATGGATGAACTGGACCAGCCTGCACAGAGCCCTGATCTCATCCCTTTGGGATGACCTGGAACAGCAAATGTGAGCCAGATGCCATCACCAAACACCTTGTGGACGAAAGTGAATCACAACAGTGGAAAGCCTTTCCAGAAAAACAGGATATGGGATGCACCGATATGGGAACTGTGGGCTAAAGCCGATATTTTTCTGGTAAGGCTTTCCACTCCATATCAACGTGGGATGCACTGATACGGGAATTATGGGCTAAAGCTGATATTTTTTCCTGTACACTTCTGCCGATGGCAATACCGATACAAATACATTTATAAATGGAGCACAATAAATTCATCATCAAATATCAGTGAAATAGCTGTCAAATTTAAACACCTGTCTGAAGACGATCTTTTTTTTTTTTTTTTAGGAAACATCTGCTGATACCAACAAGATTCCAATCTAATTGTGCATCCCTAATATTAACGCTCATTGTTCTGGAACGAGATGTTCATCAAGCACATAAGGATGTTGTACTCAGTTTTCCATAGCCCATGTGAAATACTGCACTGTTGGTGTGCTGGTTCATTCTGCCCATTCCATATTGTCATCTCCCCCACCCTTAGGTGTGACTAAACCCAGGCTAGAACGGAGATAAAAAACTGAAGTAGGTACTGAAATACATGCAGTGGAAAAGACTGATTCATCCATTATGGACTGAATGTACTTCTAGGACTGCATGACTGTGATAGAAAACGGTAATTGTGATTACTTTCAACAGAAACATGAGGTTTGTTGGTGTGTTTTTAATCAGAAGGCACAATGAACCCATGAGGAACAACTGAGATTGGTCATTGTGCTCACAGCAGCTCCCTCTTCAGAAGTTACTGTGATTCATTAGAATGCTCCATTTGCTGAGTAGTGCTATTTATAACTGTGCGAGCACTTGATTTTGATTCAGTCACCATGCAGTTCTGCCTTTTTGTGCTTATCTAACTGTGGAGAACTGAACAGTGGCTGTTGTGCGATTATTGTGTGATTATTTGGACACCTGTCACACAGTCCAGGACTAAGACCTTCTACCCTGTAACTCAGGAGCTAAACAACTCAGCAAAACTCTGCGTACACATGTGAATACAATATGGAAAGCATTTGATCATATCCTGTTAATCATGCATCCAGGCACGACTTTTTTATAGTGGGAAAAAAAAAATGTAAAAATCAATCTGTGTGGCATCAAGCACAAACAAAAGCGTTTTCCACATGGACAGTTTCACAAGGAAAAATCTGTGTGATCTCTGACCTAAAACCCACAACCCTTGAGGAAGCATTAGGAAGAAACACTGAGAAGAACCATAATTCAAAAAGGAAAAACTCCTTAATAGCATGAGGAGTCTTGCACAGTCACAAAAACAGCCTGTTTAATTCTACAGGATAAAGAGGGGTTGGAAAATAGTCATATAAACATGAATTATGAATTATGTTTTATTAGTGCATAAACCCACTCACACCGTACATGGGGCCTTTAAGAGAAAAAAATACAAGACGAATATAGATTCTCTTTATTTCTCACTACCTTCGCTGACTGGGAAGCCGAGAGATATGAAGATTTCACAAGCGCTGTGACATTCCTGCAAAACAAAGCATGAAGCTACTTTGTATTCACACAGACAGAGGCATATATACACAGCTCCGAGGCTAGAGACTAATCAGAAATAGCCAAGAACATTCCATATTACTGTCACAACTAATCAGCTAACCCATACCTTACTCGAAACCAGAGACACACACCCACACACAAACAAGGAAATAAGACATGAGGGAGGAGAAGGAAAAGTGCAATATAAAGAAAAATATGAAAATATCAGAATAGGTAGAGGGAAGGAGAAGACTAAACAGTAAGGAGAGTTGGAAAGGGTGAGATAAACAAGGCACTGGAAAGATAATAAAAGAGGGGATAGGAGGATTAAAGAAAGGATAAAATCCCAGAGAATAGAGCTCCCTGGAGGCTGCATAGCCTGGCAGCGAAAACTCATAAAGGCAAGACCATCTGACAGACACAAGCAATAATGTGTGTGTGTGTGTGTGTGTGTGTGTGTGTGTGTGTGTGTGTGTGTGTGTGTGTGTGTGTGTGTGTGTGTGTGTGTGTGTGTGTGTGTGTGTGTGTGTGTGTGTGTGTCCATTTGAGGAACGGGATTAGATGGTAGTGTTGCTTGAAGAGCTAATTTTTTGTGCACAGCATTATTGGTGTGGAGCGTGAGTGTGTTAAGACAGCCATGTCCGGCCATTAAGTGTAACCCTTAAAAAAATGTCACTCAACACTAGAATTTCTTCATTTGATACATAGGTCGAGATACGATACACGCTGTGAATCAAATACAGCTTTATGCAGATACATGCATGATAACTGGAATAGTTCTATTTAGCACAATCCATGATATTCCTAAAGGTAAAAACCATCAACAGCACTGTGAAGCTCTCAGAGCGGAAAAGGCTGGTTTGGTTACACTTCCTTGGATGGTTGGTTAGCCAAGCTGTTTGATACGGCGAGGTTTCTAAGTCGAGTACAGTGAAGATGAGTGGTAGACTGAATAGTCATGATGTGTCAACACTGCACAACACGAGGATCAAACACTCGAGCTAATACCTCAAATATGCGAACTCATTTGTGAAGACATCAACTGCCACATCCCAGGCTCTGCACCCCTCCTCTCTCCAGCGCTCAAAGTTGCCGGTCTTTTGATCACCAGCCCTGCATCCCTCACCTGGCCCTCAGCAGCCCACGGCTTTAAAACCTCATTTGTGCTATTCAGTCTCTGTGAAGTCTCTTGTGTTATCTAGTTATTGGGCCATGTTATATAGTGTTTACCAGAGTGAGAAAAAACATGAAGTTAAAGTTAGCCAGCTTCTCTTTCAAATTTTCCATTCCACCTTTTATGGAGCAGCATGGTAAATGTTACGGACCATTTTAGGTGGGAGGAAAATTTTTTATAAGAATCTGATGAAGCTTAGTGTCCACTTTTATTCGGATGTGGAGCACACACACGTTTCTCTCTCTCTCTCTCTCTCTCTCTCTCTCTCTCTCTCTCTCTCTCTCTCTCATATATATATACACGTGTGTGTGTGTGTGGGCTCCACACATATATATATATATATAAACTTTTTTATAGTCTTACTTTTGTTAATATTATTACTATTTATTTTATATACTTACCCATTCAATAAAAATCTTTTTGAGGGAAAAAATAATGATAAATAAATGAATAAATCAAGAAATAGGAAATTTACGTTAGCATTTTTTTTTTCAAATTTTGTAGAGAAAATCTATTGATATGCAAATACGGAAATACATATAATATTGTGAAATTTACATACCGTTACACCCCTAGAAGGTTCATATCCATCTAATCACCAAGACTTAGCTCAAATTCTGTAAGCATTTGCACAGTGCATTTTAAACAACAGTGATGCACGTTTTAATGGACATGTAAAGTCTATTGGTAAATCTTCTTCTTCTTCTTCTTTCGGCTGCTCCCTTTAGGGTTCGCCACAGTGGATCATCTGCCTCCATCTTGCCCTATCCACTGCCTCCTCTACTATTATACCAACCATCTCCATGTCCACCTTCACTACATCCAATACTCAAATATAAATATGCTGAAATTTTCCATTTACAGTGGTCTCTTGTCAAGTTATCTGATAATTTATTAGACATTTGGGTATTAATTTTATTACAAATTCATTCTTGGTGTTATGTGTGAACGTTTAGTCACATTGAAGTTTCAAATCGCAAGAGCTGCGATTTCAAATTTGAGAGGTTTCCTGTTGGAACATTTAAACTAATAACACAGAACAACGTGTAGATGAGTTGGACCAATCAGAAGCAAACACCCACAAAATGTGTACACGACAACACAAGCCTTTTTTCTATTATTTTTACTTTCTACTTCAATACTTCCCCCTAAAGACTTTACACAGCTGACTTTGAAGGGTAAACTTTAGGCCAAAATATACTTAAGATGTTTTATGCAAGTGACAGCTGGAGCTAATTCGTAGAAAATAATGACAATTTAATTCACAATATTGGTCAGGAAAATTGCAATTAGATATGTTCTCCACATCACTGATGTGATACCATCTTCTGATTTTTTATGAAATCTTCTACAGCTCTGATAAAGTTGAGCAGCATTGGCTAGGTCTGTCAAAATGATACATAACCACTTGACTGCAACATAAGCTGACTGCGTTTATTTAAGCTAGTTGCACTTATTCTCCAAAGTTGTTAACTTTCACAACCAGTTCAGCGGTTGTGTTTTTATCTGTTAAAGGAAACACATGTAAATAAAATGAAGCAAAATATGAATTTATTGAGAGAAATCTTGATTTTTTAAAAATAACACAAGTTACAACTTCTTACTGGTGTCATGACACCTTTAGAGGGCAGCAGCGGGCAAAGGTTTATGTGAGCACAAGCTGTTTCTGTTGTTATTTAGGAAATAGGCAGTTAAAGTGAATGATAACTAATTAATCAGACAATACAGATACTTTAGGCTCGTACCTTAATAGTTACATACAATGAACAACTAAGACAAATCGTAAAATGCAATTATTCATACGCCAATTAATCGGCAGCTAAAACTTCACGACAGTGTCATATTAGACTCATTTCATAGTTTATGTACAAGCTTGATTACAAATTTCTGAATGGTAATGTCTATTCATGGCCCTGAGTTTGTACCCTTTTCCCTGTTTCTCACACAGCACTTGTGATAACCCTGGGGTCAAATCCATGTGTGCGAGTTGTCAAATTGGCAGCGTTCATGATAACAATACTGGTTATGTTTTGTGTTTTTTCGTTCCCTGGATGCTGTTTTTTTTTTTTCCATAGCCAAATTGTGGCATATTCTGGGCTTAGTTTTGTAAAACCACTTGATGTGCACCCCCTCCACAGCCTTCCAACAGCTGGGATTCTTCCAGTGTCTCAGCTTTATGCAAGTGCAGTGAAGAAATTCTACCAATACCATTAGAAATAGTGTTTCCCAGTCCTGCACTTCATGTTGAGGCGTTCTCCCTCCAACCCTTTTAGCTCATTTACAAGCCATGCACAAATTTCAAATGAGTGTGCTAAAGCAAGGAACATGCTGAAATGTGCAGTAGGGTAGTTGAAACCCAAAATCCTGGCGAGGGAGGTTACCTTAGGCTAATCAATAGCCTCCTGCGCTCTGTTGGTAGTGCTGAGTTTCTCTCTTTTCACCCCCACTGCTCTCAGACAGTCAGGCAGGAGATAAGGTTGCAGAGCTAACAGTATGACTTCTGGGCCTGCACTCAAAGTATGCAGTATGCTGGGGTGTGTGTGTTTTAGTCAAGATATTCAGAGGGCTTGCTTGAAGCCTAATACCTAGAATGTGTGCACAGAGAAAAAAACATTCCAGACAGATTCCTCTGTTCTCAAACGTGGACATGTTTGGTTTAGCTCTAGTTACTAAGTCAGTAATGCAGGTAAGCATTAAGCCAACTTTATATCATGGCGCTAGAAATGTCATGTGTCTCGTTAATGAAATGAAGAGTTTTTCTCTGTCCACATGTATCTATTTCCTAGCAATATATGAGATAATAATAAGGCTGCAACTAATGATGACGTCCATAAATCAATCAATCGCTAAAAACCATATCAGTATCGTCCCATATCCATTCTTTTAAAAATCATCAGCATTGTGCTGATTCTTAGATTTGATCGATATTTTTAACCGATATTTTATGATGCATTTATTGAATGCTGGAAGAGCACCGCAAAACCACAGCACAATGCACTCATGCATGCATAAAACCTGCAGTGATGTCCTACCATAGCGCATATTCATAGGTAGTTCTGTATATTAAACTCCAGGTAGGATATTTTGACAGTTCAAATCTCTTTATCAAACAAAAGTACTACCAGCATTAAAACTACAAAGCTGAAGTTGGCTTCCTATCTGCCAGCTTCTTGTTCCAATTTTCGTACTCCATCTTAAATGGTGCAGCAGTTACATTCTGGCTAGTGAAAAAGCCAGCATCTTTGTTTCATCTGTATATTCTTCTTTTTTCATTACATGGCTTCTTGACAGCTACACATCCTTTCAGACCCACCGCACAGACTTGTCTACTCACAGTAGATTTATTGAACATTTTAATATTAATAGTGCTTACAAAAGACAGAAGCATGCACTAAATCCAGGCGTTAGGAAACAAAGCAAGTCCATTTAAGATTAAATAACAACTAGCTGCAGTATGAGGCAAATGAATTGGTTTAGGCATGCAGTTTGGGCAATACTAAGTGGTGAAATATAAGGTTTCGATTAATTGTTAGCAGCATTAGCCTCGTAGCTCCAACGCAAAACTAAAGAAGCAAAAAAAAAAAAAAAAAAAAAAAAAAAAAAACACAAGCATCTCTTGACTGACTACAATTGGAGTAAAAGAAAAGTTGTGTGAAATGGATTTATAGTGATGTATTCCTTTAATACACGCAATCATCATCTATCAAATCAAGCAGGCACACAAAGCACAAAATAAGAGATCTTCTAAAAGTTTGTTTGTAATGCGCGTGTGTGCGAGTGTGGTGGCCCGACTGAAGTGGATGTCATCTCTACAGTGGCGCACAACTTGTGTAATAGCTGCCAGGGTGATGAGCTGCTTCAGACCAGAAATGGCATCCTTCAGAGAGAGCTCGCCTTAAAGCCCAGCAGAGCGTGAGAGAGACAGAGAAGGAGAGAGAGGAAGCTGAGAGGTTGAGAGAATGGCATGGGAGGGAAAAGAATGAGGGTAAGACAAGCTAAAAGGAAGGGAGGTGGAGGGGTTGCAGAAAGAGGAAGCGGGGGGGCGGCGGAGGTGGAAGGTGGCAGGCTGACGAATGGAGAGAGGAGAAATGTGCACCGGAGGAGAAAAGAGATAATGACTATGTCTTTGCCAGTAACAGCGAGTTAATAATGAGAAATACTAATTCGGTTGCACCTGAAAGGATTTCATTAGCTTTATTAGCATTACATAAAGCATTATTATAAGTAATTTGATGAGGAACACATTCAGAGCTGGAAGTGCATAGGAGCAGGGGTGGGTGACCTCACAATGCTTGAAGACTTTTTCACAGTATGAATCATGATATTAATAAAATCAGATAATGGTATAATGGTCTGAGAGCCAATCAGCTGCCTGTTGCTATGTTATAGTCCATGTTGTGCACTGTTCCTAATGTACTGATGATACTGGCAGGGCCAGACGTTATCCCGTAACACCACCACCTGGGGACAACAATGAGAAATTCTGGACTACATGTGGGTGAGTACAAGCAGAGTGTGAAACTGCCAACCCAATCCAATGCCTTGTGAAGGCGGAGCTCAAAGTAGGGGCTGATGGTGCACTCATCGACAGAGTTTTGCTAGCCTAACTCATTTTTCTTGTGTTGTCGACTGTACTCTGGATATAAAAACAGCACAAATCAGGTGTGCTCTTACTTTAGTCTGCAATGTAGCACCTGAAGTTTAACACAGAGGTGGGCAATATAACGATATTTTATCATCTATGTCATTAACAACATGCATTTCTGAGCATGTTGTGGATTCTGTTGGTACTTAAAAGAACACTATGACGGGGTCAGTGGCTTGAAAGTGTAGGGCTGATCCACACTGACTGGCCATATTGCTCAACACTGACACAGGACCTGGGTTGTTTACGTTAGATACCACTGTCATATTGCATTCTGATACGCCCACAGTTCTAAGCAGCAGCTTGAGATTTTTGGAATATTCATCTAATAAAAAGTATTAATTAATATATATTTATTAAATATAACACTGGCAAACACTTTTTCCATGGCATGTCTTTACTACTACACAAAATTTAAAAAAAAAAAAATTTAATTTTAAGTTTTAAGGACTTAAAAGGGACTTTAAGTATTGTTATCTATTATTTTTGCTATATTGCTAGGGGAGTAACAATGCATGGTGATATTGCAATGCAAAACGACAGTGTGTATTGTGAAGCTGTGACAATGCATTGTGGATAATGGACAATCTATGAATTATTCTATCTAACGCAACTGAATTATTTAAACAAACAGTTATCAACACCTCACTCCAGCACTCCTCCTGCTTCCCAGCTCTAAAACTATTAGCAAGTTTTGCAACATTATGATAGTCCTCATTTTTCTTCATTCTAATTTAGTTCAAAATATTGTATTAATACTGAATCATGGATCCAGTACTGTGAAAGCTGTCCCTAGACATACTGTCATACAAGTCTGGTCCCACAAGACAAATGCCACCCATGATGAACTAAAAAAAGCACACTGATATTGCATATATAACATTGTCATACTGCCCACCAATACAGAGGAGTGCCTATTTATGTCTAAGGTTTTTTTTCCCACCAACACTAAATGCTAATGGGAACGGTATTGTGCAATATGTGTGTCAATGCTCAACAACGAACAGCCACCTTAGTGCAAATATATCATACTAATCACATCCATATGCGTAGGTGATAAACATGTCCAACTGTGCCACTTTGCCCACTCGTCTCTCACAACAGGCCTTTTCTCTGTCTACGCACTGCAGTCGTCACATAACACTAAACCAAACCATGTAGTAACGGCAGCCATCTCCCACCACTCACAGAACAGCTGCGTAGCTACAAAAACACAACTCAACAGCCTCTGTATTTTCCAATTACAGAAGCAGGAGTCACCCAGATGTCAAGATTCCTAAAATAATGATTCTGACTAAGAGACACAGCCAGTTTTGTTGGGCTCAGCTCGGTTATGCTCACCCTGGGAACAAGTGTCCGCAGCTTCCGAGAAACCGCAGACCAACAAACCTTATCATCCTGACACAAGGGCCAGCTTCATCTACACCCTGACCTAATTTGGCCTGAGTTTATTTTGGATCAGTACTTTTAGCTTTTTCCAGCACAGAAAAGCCTACTGGCACACAAGCATGTTTGCAGACCTGACCAAAAATGGATAGTCAGTATCCTCAGTTGTATGCTCACTGCAAGTCAGGATGATACACAATAAAAGATTCAATCTTAGTGAAAAGAGATCTTAGTAAAAATAGACTACACCACTTTTTCTTTTCAGATCCCAACATTAAGTATGATCCATTTTTTCTTAAAAACTGCTACAATTTTGTGTGGGTTTCTGTGCCAATCATAGTCACCACTTAAGGGATTCTTTATCTCTTATAATTAAACCGCCTGTTTTTGTTACTGCACCTTAAAGACTAATGTATGTAAATGGTCTCTGTTCTGATAAACTGTCTGGGCTGACACACTCCTTACACCTTCAGCATAAGTAAGCGGGGCTAAACTGCTGTATGCTTAAAAGGCATACATATAGTCATATGAAGAAATGCACCCCACAAAGTGTTTCTCTTTTTGACAAATATATCAGTATTTGATCTTCAGTTTAACAGTATGCATAGATGAACATTATGTAATAGAACTATGTAGAAAATAAATAAAATTATGTAGAAAAAACATTGGAAATTTGATCTGACGTCACAAAAAAGTGGCTATTTTTGCAGCTTTTTTTTTTTTTATGTACGGCCCATATGTTTTTAAACTTTAACAATGTTTACCTCAAACATCAAACATTTTTGTTTTGAGAAAGTGAGGAAAGTATTTTTTCCCTGTTTCTGGGCTCTTTAAAATGAGCTATTTTAAGCACTTCATTCAAGATCATCTAAACGCACCAAATACTGTACCACCCTAGAGCACTACATACATATAGCCAACATGACTTGTATAAAACAGTATCTTTTTATTCATCATCATCGTCGTTGTTAACCGCTTAATCCAGATAGGGTCGCGTTAGCATTTGGGAGAGCTAAGAATCCCAAATGACCCTGTCCCCTGCAACTTCCTCCAGCTCATTCCCAGGGACCCCAAGCCACTCCCAGGCCAACTTGGAGATGTAATCCCTCCTAGAACAACCTCGGGATCTTATCCCGGTAGGCCGTGCCTGGTACTGGGAGGCTTCCAGAGGGCATCCGAATCAGATGCCCAAACCACCTCAGCTGGCTCCTCTCAATGCGGAGGAGTAGCGGCTCTACTCATGGCCGAGCTCCTCACCCTATCAAATAGAGCGTAGCCTACCACGCTGCAAAGAAAGCTAATTTCCGCCGCTTGTATTCGTGATCTCATTCTTACGGTAATTACCCACAGCTCATGACCATAGGTGAGGGTCAGGATGTAGGCCAACCGGTAAACAGAGAGCTTTGCCCTATGGCTCAGCTCCATCTTCACCGCTACAGTCCAGTACAGTGACCGCATTACTGCTGCCGCCTGTCCCAGCCTGTGGCCGATCTCACGATTCCTCTTCCCATCACTCGTGAACAAGACCCCAAGATACTTAAACTCATCTACCTGGGGCAAGTCCTTTCCCCTTACCTGGAGTGGGCATGCCATCCTTGATGACCTCCCACAAGATATCTTGGGGGAACCCGGTCGTAAGCCTTCTCCAAATCCCCAAAACACATGTAGACTGGGTTGGCAAACTCCCATGCCCCCCTCAACAATCCACGAGTGCGTGAAAATCTGGTCCATTGTTCCACGGCTGGGACGGAATCTGCACTGTTCCTCCTCAATCTGAGGTTCAACTATTGGTCAGAGTCCCCAACTATTGGACTCCTGTGAGGGAGGCACGTCTCCCGGATTAAGGTGTTCTTCGAAGTGCTCCTTCCACAGACCGACAATATCCTCATTTGAAGTAAGAGTTTCTCTACCCTTGCCGATTACAGCTTGGGCGCAGCCACCCCGACCACTCCTGAGTTGCCGGACAGTTGTCCAGAACCTCCTTGAAGCTGACCGAAAGTCTTTTTCCATGACTTCGCCAAACTCCTCCCACGCCCTGGATTTTGCTTCTGCCACCGTTTCGGCTGCCACCTTTTTCGCCTGTCGGTACCTCTCTGCTGAGTCAGAGGTCCTTTGGGCCATCCAGTCCCTAAATGCCTCTTTTTTCAATTTGACGGCCTCCCTCACCACTGGTGTCCACCAGGGGGTTCTTGGGTTACTGTCCCGATAGGCACCCACAAGCTTTTGGCCACAGCTATGCCCGGCAGACAATGGAGGTTTTGAACAGGGTCCATTCAGACTCCATGTCCCCTACCTCCCCCGGGACATGAGAAAAGCTCTCCTGGAGGTGGGAGATGAAACCATTCTGAACAGGGGCCTCCAACAGTTGTTCCCAGCACACCCTCACTATTTGCTTGGGCCTACCAGGTTTGACCATCAGTCTTCCCTGCCATCTGATCCAACTCACCACCACATGGTGATCAGTTGACAGCTCAGCACCTCTCTTTACCCAAGTGCCCAGAACATATGGTCCCAAGTCAGATGAAACGACAACAAAGTCGATCATTGACATCTGACCCAAGGAGCTCTGGTACCATGTACACTTATGAATATCCTTGTGTTCGAACTTGGTGTTCGTTATGGACAATCCATGCCTGGCACAGAAGTCCAATAACAATTCACCATTCGGGTTTAGATTGGGCAGGCCGGTCTTCCCAATCACGCCTCTCCAGGTCTCTCAGTCATTGCCAACATGAGCATTGAAGTCTCTCAGTAAGACTATGGAGTCTGTAGGGGGGACCCTTTCCAGAACCCTGTCCACTCGCTCCAAGAGCGCAGAATACTCTGACATGTTGTTTGGTGCATAAGCACACGCAACAGTCAGTGTTTCCCTCTCTGTGATTTTATTTCGCATTGAGGCAACCCTCTCGTCCACCGGGACTCGTGAGTATCCCCATTCCCGCCCGGCGCCTCTCACCCTGTGCAACCCCTGAGTAGGAGAGGGACCAACCCCTATCAAGGAGCTTGGTTCCAGAGCCGACACTGTGGGTGGAGGTGAGCCCAACTATATCTAGTTGGTACCTCTCAACCTCCCGCACAAGCTCCGGCTCCCTTCCCCCCCAGTGAGGTTACATTCCACGTGCCAAGAGCCAGTTTCTGCCGCAAGGGCCTAGGCCGCCTGCAATCTCCCACTGCCTGCGCACTATTCAGTTAAACAGTTTTCTTTATACAAAACACAATTCTAGCAGTGGGGAAAACCTCGGGACATTCCATACTTGTTCTCTGTGGTATCCAGGCAGATATGGCTAAGTGAGCTCTCCTACCAGTTAGGACTTCAAAAACTAAAGTCAAATGTGTTAGATTAACCACAAGCATTACAAAGTGACACTGGAGTCAATCATTCATATTTTGATTCCTATTAGCAAGGATCAGTAACATCACTCTAGGCCTTCTGTAAGTTCTAGATATGGCACTGACTGAATACAAGCAGCAGCTGAATCAGTAGATTGTTAAAAACGAAGAGCATTAGCAGCAGCTCTGTGCCAGGGCTCTCTACTCAAAGAGTCACTGTGAAACTTCTGCAAGGTAAACTATATGCTAACATGTCTGTCACAAGCTTCAAGTGATATATGTAATATTTAGTAAAAGCGGTCTGTGAAGAATGTTTGCATTTAAGAATAATCTATCCCAGCTTAAACACTGCAGCAGTTACATTCCATCCATACATACATACCAGCGCATCTGGCACCAACAACCATGCCACGTTCAAAGTCACTTAAATCACCTTTCTTTCCCATTCTGATGCTCGGAATTGCACTTCAGCAAGTTGTCTTGACCACCTCTACATGCCTAAATGCATTGAGTTGCGGCCATGTGATTGGCTGATTAGTTATTGTGTTAACAAGCCACTGAATATATATACACACACATACATTATATATCATATCTGGAGATAAGTTGCAGCAGCAGTAGCCCCGTAAAACTCAGGGTAAAGCTGTTTTTCTTTCTAGGGTAAAATCAATGAAACAGCCAGTCAGGATTTGAGTCTTATGTCAGATCTAGCAGTCTACACGACTAGGGTAATATAAAAGCTTCCTCTTTGCATAAATAATGGAGTATATTAGGGAGCCAAAGTGTGAACACATGCTAAAGCACAAGAGACTCGGATTTTACAGCCATTATAATGTACGCCCTTCAAATGCCCAGACGCTGATGTGGGTATTCCACTTTTTAACGCCTCGTTTCCTCAGGGCTACTTCTGGGGCCACGGTTATTGAGTAACAGTAATTAACAACCGCAGGGTAACAGTCCTGACCATCTCCTCTGGGACCAAGAAAAGATGGGGGAGCCAGGCACACAGGGGGTCTCTGAGTGGTGCCAGGGTTCTTTGCCACCTCCCTCTGCTAGAGCTAATGGAGCCAGTCACTGCCAATCACCCTCCACCAATCTCATAGGCCATTTCCAACAGTGGAAAGGGTGCAAGTGCAAGTTACCAGAAAAGAAGCAAGCTAATGACATGCTAATAATGACACGGGGGCAGAAAGCAATCTCAAAATCAACGCTTGGCAGATAATGAGGCAAAGCAGCCATTCCTGGCCCAGTGACCATGTCTAATGACACTCGGGAACCGTGAATGGCAAGGTAACTTCTGCAGCAGTCTGCATTTTCTCTGTGGAAATGCTAGAGACCTGCTAAAACATCAGTTCAGATTAAACTACATGAAAACTAGGGCTGTCATTTTTGACTATACTAGTAATCAAGTAATCTGCGATTGTTTTGATGAATAATCAGAGTAATTAGAAGCTAAAGGCCAAACAGTAAACATTTCAAAACACATTATAGGAAAAACAAATAGAATTAGAATGCCTCAGCAAAAAATCCATTAAAAATTATCAATGGGAGTGTCTGTCTCATTTGAAAGCACTGTGCATCTGTGATTGCATTTGAAATTATCCACAAAAACAATCAATCTGCAGCCTGTACAACTGCATGAAAGGCACAGCCTACAGGGTATTTGTTAGATTATAAATTACAGTATCAAAGACCTCCAGGCATTGTTTTGAAATGTTACTATGCTGATTACATTTTAGGGAAATGAACACATTTGCAGGGTTCGCACCACACAGTGGTGTAACTGAATTTCCTTCTGATGGAGTACATTGGTACACTTCTGTAACAGATTAGTCGATTACTGAAATAATCAGCCCTAACCATGGATCATGAGCCACTGTGAACTGCTTCACTTCAGTGACAGGCATCTTTCACTGGTTAGATGGGCAAAAAGTAATGAGCAACAGGGAAAATGAAAAGGAAAATTAGGCTCGCTGAAGCTCGGCACCATCGATGTGCATCAATTAACTTTGACTCCACCTGATCACACAGATAAATATAGCCACCGTTCTGTCAATCCATTCACAGTAAAAAAAAAATTTTTTTAAATCCTGCGTCATGGTTAAATTCACCGATTTTCAACAGCCAGTGAAAGTAGCACCAGGAGGACTTTTAGACCATGTGACTGCAATCCTCTGATTTGGCAGAGCAAAATCTTACCTAGCTCCAAGCTTCCAGAGTACATGAGGTTCTGCAGAGCCGACATCCTGCCAGCCGGCCTTTAGAATGACCCTAATATCTGAACTCTAACAACGGATAAGGTTACTTTTCCAAAACCTGTTTCATGCTTAGATAAGCTAAATATGATTCACATATAGGTCATGACTAGGGCTTGACCATTGTAAAACTTTAACGGAGCTCAAAATTCTGATTCTCATTGACTGATATAACAATATTAAGGCTGCAAAAAATGTAATTTGATATTTGAGAATTCGTATGATATAATAAACTAATAAGCAGTCGGCTTAAATATAAAAAACTAACAGTAAGTGATAATAAGCATGCAGATGCTGCTGCATCATTTAACCAGATTGCCATTTTAACATGCTAGTTCCAGGTCAAGCAGATGAATATTCCAGTTACTAACATTAGAAAAGTAACATGAGTTTTAGTGATTTTTGTAAGGATAACTTTAGCTCAAACTGACAAATCACTTACAATGTGAACTCAATGTGTCCTAAGAGAGAAGTTCGATTTGTCCGAGAACCAGCATGAAGGGAATACTTCCGTTTACTGACCGTTACGATGCTTCGAACGAACACCAGTTTTCATTTCCACTGAAGATAGCACTGTGCTTCTGTGGAAAGCTAATACAGACTTCAGTTTAGGAAATTGCTAAACTACCTGTTTTTTTTTTTCTTTCGCTATCTCCTCACATTGGTATGAGACCATGTGAACTGCTGCCCTCTTCTTCTGTAAACTCAGTCTAGGCTGGACATCACTTTTCCAATGTAAATGGAAAAACTGATACCAGGAATATTTGTTGTCAGTTTTACTGTCCATAGTACTGATAAAGTTGAATAACTGTTTTTAAAGTAGTCCATAATTTTATATTGTCAAAAATGCTCCAGTAGTTATACTATAGCTGCAGTAGGTAGGACTGAGAGTTTGAAGTTAGCTTGAAAATTTAAACCATTATGAATTTTCCAAATCCAAGCACATTATACTTGCATATTTGAGAAAATTCATCTCACTTGTCATGCCTCTGTGGTATACAGGCCTCTATTAGCACATATTTTTCTCAGCATATTAAATACTAAATAAAAAACTTCACAAACAAATGTACTGTCCTGGACTTATTGGGGCCAGCTCTATATATAAAATGAATATAGTAGGGTCAGGAATGAGGCTTACTGGCCTTCCTGGCAGTTTTTTTTCCTTCCATAAATTAGTTTTTTCTTTTAGCAGTTTTCTTATTGGATTAAGCTTTCTTTGTGCTGTAACGTTTTAGGTTAGGTCTGGATGATCTGTAAACAATGAAAAGCCATGATGGATGGTGGACAGCGGTAATGCAGGGGTTACAGCTCCGCAGCCTTATAAGAAGCAGGGAACGATGCGCTGTGTAATGTGACACCATCTATAAAAATGTCGTTCTTCTGTCAGTTTGGACCAGACAGGATAGCCATCACTGCCCCCACACATATATGAGCCTTAGGTACCCAAAACCCAATGCCTGAACATTGTTACAAGATAATCAAATGTTATTAACAGAGGGAGATGCTTATAATATTTTGGCCCATCAGTGTGTTTTGCTATTTTAATCATGATGGTGCCTTAATCAGTTCATCCTCTATTGCTGTAGTAAAGATGAGCAGATAGTGACCATTAAATTATTAGTATAATAAAGATAAGGGAGTCTAGAACCATACAAATTCCCAGAAACAAGTGATTTATCAGTTAACATATTGGTCAAGACCTATTAAATGACAACAGATGTAGTCTGGGAGAACTGCTACTGTAGTTCTGCAGCGGTTAAGCAGTCCATCTTTGCTTTATCCTGTTCGTTATAAAACAGGAGAAGGACAAGAACATTAATGTAGTCTAAACACACTCTGCAGAAAATGTCATACATAAACCAGAGACATCTCCTCCACCATCTATGGTTATTTTCCCCGCTGTGTTTACCTCACCCTATGAGTCACCACAAACGCATTAATCTATTGCAGTCACTGAAACTCCGCCAGTCAGGCCAGACAGTAGCTCAGGCAGCCAACAGAGATGGCAGCTGCTAAGGTGGTCCCTCCCTAGCTGGGGCAAAACAGGAAGAATTAGTTATTTTGTTTGGTGAAAGGTGTGGTGAGGTGTTAGCCCTGGAGGGGGGGATAATCCCTCCAATAATGCCACTCAGCATGAGAAACCCAACACATAGATATACACAAAATTCACATGAGGTAAAGCTAGCATCCCAAATGTGCCTCTCTAGCATCATATTCATGGATATGCACAGAGGAGGATCAGTACACACAGGACCTTTACAATCCAACAGCAACATAATCTGGAGTCAGAGATTAGAGGACAAATAACATGTGATTAGCCAAGCACACACACACAGTCACAGGGTGTTCTCTTTACTATCTATCCCAAAAACATTTTGCAGCTATAAAATGACATCAGAGCTTTTGGCCCACAGGGAAAGCTGAACTATTTCAGCCCAGACACCAAATACTAGTTGTAGAACAGCCCTCTGATAACCTTTACCTCCTCATGTTATCCATCAACCAGCAACATAACTAAAAGTAAACTTATGCATAGGGTTGTTCCAATCTAATTTCTTGCCAGTCCTTTATTAACTGGGGGCCACAGAAGAGTGCTAAATAGGTCATAAAATTTCCAGAAGTCATTTTGTAAATTTATTAAATCTGCTTCGTCCATATCTAAAAATACAGTGGATAAAAATAGATGTCATGAAACATTAATGAAATTTAATACAAGGGCCAACCAGTTACAACTTAAGGCCATCTAACATCCACTTAAGTTATTTGTAACAGACTTCTGAAGTCATGCATTGTTCTGTAGTCAGCATCGTGCCCATATTAGCAACTACGAGGTCTAAGACGGATTTCTATATGGCAAAAATTAACAGGGGTTATGTACCCTTGGTACATGAAAAGGTTCTAAACCTGATACCTTTTGTATTACATACATGTTTTTACCTGCTATTCACAAAGGGGGCTTTAGACTAGGGGCCTTCGAACTGTTGCTTTGTTATTGTGTATTCTGTTATTGATCATTTACTCATGCACAGAAAAAAAAATGACACACGGTATTGAGTCAATGCAGCTTAGAAAAATAATGCGGTATATGGTACAATTATGTTCCAGTAAAGGTACTAAAGTGACAGCATTTGTGCTCTGAAAGGTACAAAGGGTCATTCCAACAAAGTGGAAGCACAAACAATCAATTGTTTGGAGACTGAGACCAACTGATTAAACAAATAGAATCAGGGGTGCTCATGCATGTTTAAAAATGAAAGCCTTCAGCGAGACCAGCGCTTCAAAGGAAAAGATTGGACATGCCTGTTTTAGTAAACTGTACTAAAATGTACTTTAGAATGAACCAAGTACCGATCTAATGTTTGACGGAGTTAAACCAATCCAATTCAGATATGACATGCTAGCTGCCAACTACTTTAAAATACTTGTTTTTTTGGCCTTTTTTAAGAGCGCTAACATTTTATGCCATTTTGAGAACCCTGTTGTTGTATTTCAAGTTGCTCTAATGAGCAAAGTAGCCCATTTCTTTTTCTAGGCATGTATAACAGCCACACACTCACTTCCTACACAAAACTGTTTTGATGCAAGATGGCTAGCTTAATAGAGGTCAAAACACTTGTATTTTACCACTTTAAAAAGTTTCATGCTGCAGACATTTAAAATTGCTTTTTAACTTCTGAGATTTGTCTCACACCCACAAGTTTAGAATAATTTAGTTAATCATTCAGTTTATGTCATCTCTACAACCCTAGTATAAATAGTGCACAATGGAGTAAAACAGCCTTTGTAGAAGACCAGACCAGAATGTAGTCATGCATAGTCAATACAAATAGATCAACACTGTGACTTGAATGGCTAACACCACTCCTTCACACCAGAGGAGAAATGCCCATTACACAGTTCAGCTGCTTTTCTTACCTTGGCTTTACCAGTGCTTTGGAGGATGTGCACCAGGGCGCAGGCGATTTCCTCCTTGTTCTTGACACTGATGGCAGGTTCCAGGATGGAGCAGAGCAGCATGTAGTTGTTAGTGGTGTATTCAGCAAACTCTTTGTACAGCTCCATGGGCAGGATGTTCATGCTTTGGTAGCGGGCCTTAATGCGGATCATGGGGCCTGCCGCCTTCCCTTTGCCTGGGTTGGGTGTGCTAACGGGGTACCACTTCTCAACCAGCTGCCTGTTAGTCACAGTCTCTACGGGGATGTTCACCAATCCCACATAATTGTTCTTGTCCTTTTTCTTCTTCTTGTCCGAGTCTCTGTAGACGTGAACGGTGATGTTTTGGACAGCAGGGAGGTTGGTGAACTCAAAGTGCTCACCCCAGAAGACATTGTCTGCCTTTAGCTTGCAGGTGGTGCGGGCGTATAGGGCGTCGTCCAGGCACAGCTCACAAAAGTACTTTTTCTTGGCCGGCAGGTCTTTCGCTTCAATGACCCACAGCCGGAGTGTGTTCTCCACCCGCCTGCTGTTGTCCTGGAAACAGGAGAGGAAAAGAAGTGAGGAAAAGAAGTGAGGTCGCTGGACCGATAAAGCATGAGGGTAGGGCAGTAAAAGATTATTACTGTATGAGTATGACATCTAAAACGGCTACCGATGCAGATACGGCTGGCTGTTTGACCTGGCAATTAAATAACCTTCCGTTTCAGGTCAGCTGCTCCTGCCTGGCAATTAAGACGGTTTCTGTTATAGATCACTTCATGTCCTTTGCTACAAAGGCCAGGCGAAGGAGTCATACATATCACATGACATCATTTGGCAGTTAAAGTCATTCACTGCTGCATGGTGAGAAAGATGGCTCCAATAGAAAAAGGAGGCTATCATTCCTGCATGAAGCCAAGTGGTTTAATCTGTGATGGACCTCCAACCAACCTCACAGCAGGGGTAGGCAGTACACCTACATTTATTTTTATCTTGATACATTACGTCATATAGCATATTGTATACACCACATTAAATGATCAACAAAGAAGGTATCGTTAGGCACAGTTAAGTGAATGACCGTTTGCGAAACAGTGAATAAAAATTATTGTACTGTGTGTTTATTTATGGCACTAATATATTTTAACATGGTTAAAAGCTACACGCATTGTATGTTGCTATGATAGAATTTCCAACTGTAGTCCTGTCATTCAAAAACAGCTTTTAAATGGGAAGTCCCACTGTTGGGTGCCTTGACAAAACCAGTTATTTCCAGCTATTTCCTCGTATTGAAATTGCAACAAGAGAGCACAATTTTAAAATTGTAAGAGCTGCAATTCTGTAAACATTATAGCCTACATTATCAACAATACTGTCTTAAGTTTTAAGAGGAGAAATGTAACTTTCTAGCAAAAGACTTATGAACTGCCTGGTAATAAGGTACACAAAACCTCCATGTGTTGTAACATAACAACTACAGCTTACTGTAGTCCACAGACTACATTCAAGAGTCCAGCCTTCTTGGCAAAAAAACAGGCCTGGACCTCAATTTATAGAAAACAATGACGATGTAAATCGCAGTTGCTATTTTTGTCAGAAAAATCAGAATATTTTTTCCAAATTGTGCAGCCCATCCTTCAGCACACTATGCCAGACAGTTCCACTATGTTGGACAGGCTACAGTCACAGAGACATTGGAACCATTTACTGTATACATGTTATATACAATATACACATGTGATTTTCATGTTCAGGTTCAAGTAAACTCTGCATTGACATTGTAAAATGTAGTAAATACATGAATATGAGGAAGCTCATTTTATTCAGTCATACAGCTACACAAAATGCTCTGCTTTTAAGGCCTTAGAACACCAAGCCACTCCTGACTGTAGGCTGTTGCCTTAATTTAAGCTCACAGTGGATCCATTTCTGTAAATGGTGCAGGTATATGGAATCTGCATGGTCTAAACTAGATGTAGGGATCGTTTACAACCCTCTGGGATGCAGTATAACACACTTTTAATTATTCAGTATATATGTCATTTAATTATTCATTATATACACAAATAAACAGGTCTCATCAAGCTCTGGGGATAAAAAAATAAAGGGAAGCCTGCACATGCTTTTTCCAGATAATGTAAATGTATTGGTTTGGTCTTCACAGGCGATTTGTCTAATGGTCTTTAGGGGGCAGTGGAAGTTTCTACCCTCTGCAGTCTTCTGCGGAATATCTTGTATGATTAGACAGTTTGAAGGTAAATGCAAGATTCATTAGCTCGTGCAGTTAAATGCTGAAAACCAATGAAAATGCATGTTTTAATGAGCCTATGTAGCCTAGGTTTGCTTAGACCCTTGAAAGTTAGCCAGCAGTGGGATCATTCAGGACTTTTCTGCTGTCATGTCAAATATTTAGCACATTTTACCAAATATCTCTATGACAAACAAAATGATTATCAGTGATTAATTATTTTAATCGTTTGACAACATTACTTTTTTTTTTTTATACATATGGCACTACTGGTGTTGGATGCTGCACAATGTGTATTGTGAAAATGTCTATGTATCTCATGGTTATATATTTTGGTCATATCACCTATCTGCTGTAGGTAGATTTGTGACAGAACTACTATATATTCATATCTTTTTAGTTAAGATAAGAAAACTTTATTGCCCGTTAGATTTGCATAAAATGGACATTTGTCTTTGGCAATCCGCCACAGAAATACATTCTTAGACACATAAAACACTTAAAAACATTTAAGCAACAGTGCACATGAACTATGTAGGGTGTTACTTGTCACCTGAAAGCTACGGTTAAGATCAGCATCCAAGCAAGTGGCAAATTTCACTATATCCTGAACATACAAGACTGAAAAATCTATTAAATAAGGAGCACACAACTGTGGTGCTGTACGGCTGGTGTCCAGTACAGGTTGGTAGCTTCACTGCTCAAAACACTCCCACTAAACCTGGCAATCAACAGATAAGTTGACTCAGGTGTGTTTGAGCAGGTGAATCACCTAACTGTGCTGGACACCAGTCCTCCAGACATAGAGGTGTGCACCCCTGAACTAAATTATAGAGACACCAGTTACTGCATTAGGAGCCTTCATTATCTTTCCTCTTGACTTGCATGCAGAAAAATGTGCCCACAAGCTGCCACACATACATACAAACAAACAAACAAAAACAGGGAGTGGAAGGCCCCAGTTTTGTAAGCTGGATTTTAGTTATTGCATTATAACACACTCCTTATATAGACCCAAACTGCCTCCTCTTCCAGTTCCTAATGAAAGAACGAACAGCAATATTCTCCTTTCAACATAAGTACCAGCATCTGCCTGTGAGTACCGTTTGTTTACTGCTGAGCATTCTAAAACCTGAAGGCAGGGCAGAGCCGGGAAACCCATCAGGTAATTAAAATTTACAACTGAATGATGGAGGGATCTCCACCACATCCGGAGACAAGCTGTCAAAGAGGTAAAGAAACCATTGGATACGACCAGCTCTTTTTTTTAAAGAACTAATTAGTTGTTAATTTGTTAAATAATAAAAGATGAGGGTGGGGTGAGCTGTCTTACTGCCATCATTTCTTGGCGTGCTTTAAGGAGCCATATGTTTTGCGGCTCCCATGTCTGAGCAATGGTTTAATTAGAGAGCAGAAAAAAAAAAAATATCCGTCCTCATTTCAAGCACTCAGAAAAACTTCTCACCATCGTTCCCATTGCTTTCTGTATATCCTGATGAAACAGATGTCTTATTAAGCGATCAAACCCAGGATGTGCCCAGGTGTGTCAGATGTGACCTCCACACAGATGTGTAAGAGGTAACCCCAGCTAAATGCAGGTGACTTTACCTTGTTTGGGTGGACAGCTCGTCTTAGGTTCTCCATCCATTTGTCCCTTTCGGCGGCTGAGCGACACGAGAAGCACTTGCTGCCTGTTGAGGTGATCACCTGCAGGGGATTGTACGGCTATCAGTCCTTTACTTGGTCTCATTATAATTCAATCACTCAATTATGAAAATATTAAAGGCAAGCAAGTACAGTCACATGCAAACATGATGATGATATTGTTGATATTCTAAGTAAAAGTTAACATTATGGGTGCCCAAACCTTTGCTTGCCAATGGATTTGATGGGCAATTCTTTTATTTATTGTTGCATTAGTTATGCTTATAACTCACATCAACTTTCTAGTTGATAATGTACTTTTATCAGATGTAAGACTGAAATACACAGCACATTATGAAAGGATTAATCACATCAACACAAAGACAAACAACAGTGTTTTAACAGACATCTCATATTTGATGCAAACCCAATAACCTCATCTAACAAACCCACTAAAGGGATGATGACAGAGTGATACAATTCCATAAAAATAATTTATACACATTAAAAACCAGTTGCAGTGGACTACATGGGTGTGCGTGGGTGTCTACCTCAAAGCAGTAGTCCTGGCCCAGGATGGAGCTGTGTACGGGCTTGATAAAGACCTCCTCCTCCATACTGAGGTCCAGAGCTTCCACTGCACTACTCGGACTAAGCAATGACTCGTGAGAGCGTGACTCTTTCAGTCTCGGCATCAGATGAGATCTGAGAATGAAATGGAGAGAGAGTGTCAGAGAAACTCAGTAATGAGTGACCAGAAGGTGGACCACAGCTACAAAAACATTACCTTCAAACCAAAATTATGTGAACAAGAGGCAAAACATGAATCTCTAGGCTTGGCATGGCATCCATAAGAGTACATCACACATTGGCAGAAGCTCTATTTCTGTAGAACCTAACTGAGATTACACAACTTGATGCGGTTGTTAAGCATGCAGTTTGCACAATGCTAATCTGGCAACTATAAGCCACTATCACTTACCAAAACCTACAAAACTAAAGGCAAGCTTCAGAGACCAAACATGTCTTGGCTAAATCAACTACATTTGGGATAAGGGGGAAAACTGTGCAACATGAATTTTGGTCTAACCATAGCTTGAAATGTAAATAGCTCAACGAGAAATGACCGAGCATACTGAATATATTACATATATATGAAGCAACACCTAAAATTTAATGTGAAGAAAGCACAATCATTTTACAGAGAAAATCGTTCCCATTACCTGGCGCAGCCATCAAGAACTTAGATTACCTTTCCAGAGTTCTAATTAACTATTTATGAGTCCAGCTAAATGTAATTCTCTACTGAGACAGCACAGCTGTGCAAGCTGGAACTTAATGAAACAGGGTGATAGATGTGACTGTCACTTTAGAATTGATGTTCAAGAAAAAGACGGGTAAACGAGTCCCTAATCAGAGATATTTGAAAGCATATAATGTACACACATATGTTCACCAGGCTCTACACAGACTGCACTGATAGAGCACAAAGCTTTATCTTTCTTACATCAATATTGTGAGCATGAAAGTGAAATAAATGACACTCATTCTCTTTCATTTTGTGCTTAATTACTTTCAGACTACCCGTATTTCTCACAACAACAACATCTTCATTTAACATATACCACTGGCCACTTATTGAGTTCAGGTGTTTCAACCACACCCACTGCTAAGAGGTGTATAAAATAAAGCTCTCCATGCACAAACCTTGGCGGTAGTATGGGTCGTATTGAGGAGCTCAGTTACTTTGAACATGGCATTGTCGTAGGATGCCACCTTTGACACAAGCCAATTTATGACATTTCTGCCATGCTAGGTCTGCCCCAGTCAACTGTAAGTGCTATAATTGTAAAAGAGTCTAGCAGCAACTACAGCTTGGCTACAAACCAGTACACTATGCAAACAAAGTCACCCATCCTTGGCTGCACAAGAACTGTGTGTCGGGAGCTTTGTTAAATGGGTTTCCATCTCCGAGAAGAGTGGCTAGAGTGGTGTAAAACATGCTCCCACTGAGGAGTGGACGTTCTCTGGAGTAATGAACCACACTTCACTATCTGGCAGTCTGACAGATGAATCTGGGTTTAGTGGATGTCAGGAGAATGGTACCTACCAGAATGCATAGTAAAGTTTGGTGTAGGAGGGATAATGGTCCTAGGCTGTTATTCATGGTTTAAGTTAGACTCCTTTGTTCCAGTGAAGGGCAATAATGTTACAACACACAAAAACATTTTTGACAATTTATGCTTCCAACTTTGTGGCAACAGTTTAGGGAAGGCCCCTTTCTGTTCCAGAATGTCTGAGCCCATGTGCACAGAGCCAGATCCATAAAGAGAGCCCTGACCTCAACCCCACTAAAAAAAACTTGTGGGATGAACTGGAACATTGATTGCGGATACTCTTTTGACTGAGTGAAATTCCCACAGAGGTAGTCCAAAGTTTTTTGTTTTTGTTTTTTTTAAAAACTTCTGGCCATATAATATAGAATTATTACATACTAGTAATATACATGTCAATACAATACATGTATATACAATATAATGTAGGTATATATATATATATATATATATATATATTATATATATATATATATATATATATATATATATATATATATATATATATATATATATATGTGTGTGTGTGTGTGTGTGTGTATGTATATATATATATATATATATATATATATACACACACACATACATACACACGGCAACAGAACCTGTAGGCTGCACATTAGTGCATTATTTGTTAGTTTCAGATTATAAAGACATTAAGCAGCATATTTCAGTTTGACTGTTGTGTGAAATTAAAGCAATGAATAAGTACTTGTGTTGTTTACTGCCTGATATTGAATTGAGGATTACTGAAACCTACTAGGGCTGTGACAAGCTAATTAGTGCTCTCTCCCAATGGCAAATGATCTCCTAATCTAAGCTTAGAAACAGTCCAAAACATTTCAATATCAAATGTATAAAAGTCAGTAAAGAGCAGGTGAGGAAGTGGCTGAGAGAATAACCAAGATAGTATAGAAAACCATTTTTATTAACTATGTGTGTAGAATACGACTTTCCTGCACACTCTCTCATCACTCCCGTCACATTAATTCAACACGAACAGCATTCATAATGTGCTGTAATACGGCTGTAACAAGCATGTCAGTGGAGACATCGTGTTATGCGAAATGTTTATGGCTGTAATGTGAGTGGCAAGACTAAACTACAACAAGATTTCATTTGTGCAGTATCGTGCAGTAAGTGCAATGATTGGTATTCATATTAGAAATATTGCTATTTATATTCATAGAGGAATTCATAAAGCCAGGCAGTTTGAATATTTCAATGTGTTATGAAATACAGTTTAAGCAACGCATTACTGCATTTTGTCAGACAGTTACATTGTATTGCATTACAATTATGTATTTATCTGTACTTCATTGCTGTTTTAAGAAAACATCATCTCAGACAAGGTAATTTCATATGAGAACAGTAAATCTTCATTTTAATGTGTGATCATGTAACAAGATTTTGTTCCAAGTAATTTTGAGCCATTTCTATTACTCCATTCATTATGAAATGTTCCCACAAAGTACAGAGCACCTAGCGTTTTCAGCGCTTGAGAAAATTACAGGCCAAACTACCTGCTGTTTTTCACCAAGCTTAGAGGTTGCCTCATACATTTAGTCCCATTCAGATACAAGTTTTTGTGATTTTGGTCGATTTTCCAGGCACAAAGCACCCTTTGGAATAATTAGCTGCTTCCTGCTGTATTTAGCCTTTTAGCGCATGTATCCATGTGACACTTTGAAAGCCTTTCAACCATTTACTTGGTCTGGGTGGTAGAATCACAACTCTATCGCCTCTACACTGGGTGAGCATTAGAGAGTCTATTCGAGAAGTCAGATTTCACAAGCTGATTAAATGCACCCATATTCACATACAGCTAAACAATATCATCAAAGCATTACTTTATACAACAAAAACTTTTCACAGATACCAAGGACATTTTTTTCCCAGATGCCCCCTGATCAACTAATCCAATCCGAACAGGGCTTTAACTGAACTTTTAAACATGTAGTGTGATGTGATATCCTACAATAGTACCATATTTATTGTACATAACATATATGAGATTGATCTGTAAACAGGCTGTTGAGCTGCACTGGTTTAACGCGCTCAGCACTGCAGGACGATAGCATGCCTGTACAAAAAACCACCTATGGCACAGTGTACATTTGAAAAGACTCTCAGACCACAATCAGCCTAAGCTTAGCGGCTACGGAGACCATGGCATTGTGTAACAATTCTGTTTTTTAATACTTGACTGATAAGAGGGCCATATTAAAGACAGGATTAAACTACAACTCTTACTCAACTGCATATTTATTATGTTCTTTTATTTGACAAGGATTAATGGAATGGTTCGGTGAAAAATCAAAGCCAAACAACTTTCCCCGAATCCCAGATGTATTCAATCAGCAGATACATGTTTGGAGTCTAAACATGTAACAAGCATTACAGCTCAGTAGTCACTCGAACAGCCCAAATCGTTTTTGTACAAACACATCACCAAAATTTCTCTCAACTCGATTTTAGTCACTCTACACTGAGCAAATAAGTGAGAGAGGACGATCAGCTTTTTCACTCTGGGTTGAAACAAATGAACACATATTTGGTTATTTCCTTCTGGTTATTTCTTACTTACTACTTAATACCTCTAACGTCTGTCTTCAGCTCAAAGAAATCAGAAGGCTTTGTGACACCATAGCTGCAGAGAGACTAATTATGCAGCCTTTAGTTATATGGGCAAGACGCGGTGATTTTATCATACTCATAGCTAGGAAATAATAATATATGAACTTGTATGTCGGTCTCGTCTTTATTATGCATTTTCAATACTACACGTACAAAGCATATTAGTTTTACAGCTCATTTGCCATTCAGTCCTAAACAGAGCTCTGTATTGATTTCTAGCCCCTGGTTTTGTTTTCATATTAAAAAGCAAGATTCATCTTTAAATTAACTTGACTTGTAATTGTCATGTGTAACTGGTTTTAAGATTAAATGTTTTGTTTAAATCAGTGATCATTAAGTCGCTAACTCTGAAAACGGTCAGGAGTGTTCTAGAATTCTGTTGGGGTGTAAGGGCTCATTCTGAGGTGTACAGGCAGGCTGGAGAATGGTCATGTAAAAATAAAGTACAATTGTTTTTGGTGCAGTACAGAAACAACACGTGTGGACCCCAGTGGAAGAAAAAAAAATCCAAGAAAAAAAAGATATGGGCCCTTTAAAAAGCAGCAAAGACCCTACTCTACATGCCTGGCTTGATGGAGAAGAAGACAGAGTCTATTGAGTGGCAGAGCCTCAGATCTACAGCCATCAATACAGAAAACAGTCACATGCACACAGCTCCTGAACAGAAGCGCATTAAGTAAAGGCCCATAGCCCTGTTTCACAAGCTCACTCACACAAACAGATACACATCATCCACTTCTAACTTAAAACTCTGCATTTTGCCCATCAACTTTCCAGTTTCTTGTTTTCTTTCTTTTTGTTTTTTTTTTTCCATTCCCCCTCTCTCCCTCCCCTTCCTTGTTTTTCCTCCATTCTCTCTCTTGCTCGCTCTCTCTCTCCTCTTCCTCAAAGATTTCCAGAGCATACTCCTGGGATACATCCCGTCTTTCAACCACTGAACCCTAAAAGAGCAAAGTGATTGTGTGTGTGTGTGTGTGTGTGTGTGTGTGTGTGTGTGTGTGTGTGTGTGTGTGTGTGTGTGTTTGGGGGGGGGGGGGGTATGGGGGGGGGGGGGTTGCCTATTGGCAGAGGTGAAACCAGGCAGAAGACTAAAAAGAGTGATTGGAGCAAAGGGGTTTTCTGGATTGATCCATGTTTGCTGAGCCTTCTGGGAGTTGGGAGTTTCGAGCTCCTTGTTCTAAAAGACACGTTGAGTTTCCGGAAGGGGAAAACAACCGACATCCATTTTCCTGCCTTTGACACTGACAGCAGGACTATGGGGAACGCTTATCAAAGTGAAGTCCATATGAAAGGAAGGCGAGAGCGCGAGAGAGAGCGAGAGAGAGAGAGAGAGAGAGAGAGAGAGAGAGAGAGAGAGAGAGAGAGAGAGAGAGAGAGAGCGCGCGAGAGCGAGAGCGAGAGAGCGAGCGAGAGAGAGAGAGAGAGAGAGAGAGAGAGAGAGAGAGAGAGAGGGTAAAAAAAAAAAAAAAAAAAAAAAAGGTGGGAGAGCTTTCCGTCCAAGCCATCATCAATCACCGTGCATCTATATGACAACAGGATATGAAAGTTTCTCACTACACTCAAAGAATTTTATTTTCTTTCAGCTCTCAGGTGAGAATCCGCTCCGGAAGGAAGTCTGAGGTGCCAAATTCTATCAAAAAGATGAAGCAACGAGACTGATTCACTTTTGGCCCCTAAGCCCTCCGTAACACCTAATCATGAAATCCCTTAAAAGATGTGGGCTTTGGATGTCTATCAGAGAAAGATAAAAAAAAGAGACTGAGAGCTTATTTCAAAGATCGAGAGATTTGCTGTTCTCCTAAGCGACTTCAGGAAGAGATCAACTGCCATGGAGACAAAGAAAAACTAGCACACTTTCTCTAGACTCGCTTAAAATTCCCACCTAGAACTGCCATTAAGTTTCTGAACAGGGACTTTTAAAAACCATGCAAGACCTGTTAGACCACCAAAACTGTCTCGACCAGACAAACAGTACTTAGAGCTTTCATCTTTGAGAGAATATCAAGCTCCACTTTTGCTTTGGATCTGGAAAAATCCACAGGTGTTTCTGTCCATCCATCCACTGTGAGAAGACAACTCAACACTGAGTCTGAGAGGATGTGTAGCTGTCAAGAAGCTGTTGCTGAGAAAAGGAAATGAACAAACAGGAACAAAATTTGCATGTAAACACTGAACATCTGAGAGAGATGTAAGGTTTTGTGGACTGACTGGACTAAATTTGAAACCTCGGTAAGCAACAGCAGGCAGTATGAACACCTCAGAAGCAATAAAACACACATCAGTCAAGCATGGCGGAGGATTAGTTCAAGCCTGGGGATGTATAATAGCATGTTGAGTTGATTTTGTTCTCATTAAAGGCATAATGAATGCTGATAAATACAAAGAAATGAATGCTTTACACAGTACCTCTGGATTAGGAAAATCTAATTCTACAGCAAGATAACAACCTCAAACACACTTCTGAGAAGCTGCTGATGTTCTCAGAACAGAGTCTGAGTCCAGACCTTAATGTCATTTAATGTTTTGGGCTGTACTTGGATTGCTAGAAGCAGAAAATGCAAATGAAGTTCTAAGACTGAACTTTGGAGGTGTAAAAAAATATCCATGCAGATTATTTTGAAAGAATGAAAGCAAGCCCCCTGAAAAGAATGGAAGCTGTAAAAAATGCAAAGACTGGATGTATTAAACACTGAAATAAATGATATTTAGTTATCTGTATAAATTAATCCTGAAAAATTAATAACTTGCCCTTAATTTCCAGAATGGAAACCTTTGCAGAGTATATGAATGCCATGCTGTTATACTAACAGATGACGAAATAGTAGAATACATAAAAAGCTTCTTCTCAGTATCTGAGAGCTAAAAGAAATTTTCTAAGAATTTAAAAAAGCTCAAAATCATGACACAAATATTAACACCTTATGCATCATACGCTTCACTGTAAGATCAAGTTAATATACATCAAAAACGATATTAAGTAGCCTTTTATGCTCATTTTATTGAGAGTGCCAATAATTCTGCAAGGCACTGTGTACACATACAGGCATTATAATGCAAATATTGTGCAAATGTTCTTAGGTGTTCTAAGATGTTATGTAAGTAATGGGTGAAGGTTAGGAAATGTGTGGGGGGAGGGACATGAGGAACCTGGACAGCAGAGAGACAAGCCTAGATATGGTCATTCCGCAGAAATGTCAACACACTGTGTGTGTGTGTGTGTGTGTGTGTGTGTGTGTGTGTGTGTGTGTGTGTGTGTGTGTGTGTGTGTGCTGTAAGCTTGCATGGACAGAATGCTATAATGTAACTGTATTACACAATGTGTTTGCGATATCCTGAAACCACTTTGAAGAACTCTTTCCGTAACAAGATTAAAGACTGGATAATTAATTTATCCAAAAGCGCTTCCATTTCTTGGGTTATATGAAGGCATTGACTCACTGAAAAACACAGCAACACCCAAGAGAGATTGTTCAGGAAGCACACAAACAGGCTTGTCATGATAACTTGATTATTTGGCAAATTCTTTTGACAGAGTGTTATTAGTCAGTGATAATTCACTAAAAAGACAAGTCCACCGAAGCATCAAAACACTGCCTTAACCACATTCCAGGTGACTGTAAAACACATATACCCACTAGCTTTGGTTCAGAAAGCCATCGCTGTCCACCACATTCTTCTCTTTTACTTTGCACTTCCATGTGTGATTTCATTATATCACCACTAGGAGTGCATCAATACAGATTCTGATATCAGCCCAATACTGTGCTCATTTACTTGTACTCATACTCATTCCAACTTCTGATCTGATACCATGGGATGTAGGCCTGCTGTACGCTGCCGTTCTAGTGAACAAACGACTCAAGCTGGCAGTAAAAGAGGGCATTGTCACAATAAGAAATGCTGCTGACACTGTGGCAGTTGGACACAAGGCGCTGGTCACTTTAAATACTCTGTCTTGGCAGAATACACTGTAATTTTAGCCTGCTTCTAAATACACAAGCACAATCAAAATCACTTCCCTAATACAGATGGACATGTAGGCTAGTAAAACGGAGGCGAAAAAGATGACATTTACTACCAAAGGCTACCACATGGCTTAAAACTGTTCAATAGATCTATCGGAGAACTGTGTGGGTGCGGCCCTAATATTCCAATAAGCATGTGTGATAGACAGCCCACAGTCCGACACTCCCAGCCTGCTACAGCATTAATTAATATTAAAACATCAATATTACTTATTAATATACTCACATTAGCCTACCTGTAATGAAAACAGTTTATTTTAATTAAAAACCGATTCAATTAATTGTCAAAATAATGAGTAAATTACTTGATAGTATTGATAGTGATAGCATTACTTATAATACACAATTTAGCCAAATGTGATTGGCTAGCCTCTGCGATATCAATATTACAAAAGCCAGTATCGCAACAATGAACATAAACGATATACTATACAGTCTAAGTGTTCCAGCCTCAGCTCAGTTGTCCATCAAACTCAATATCTTAAGCCTGACAAACGTGAAAGTGACTCCTTACACAGTGGAGATGCGCAGTATGAAGGACTTTAGTGCATGCACATTTAGCACACATGGACAGCATAACTCTATAGGTGAAACCAAACATAAATCTAGTGTCGCTCATCGATTGGAACCAATGAGGAATGGCACCTAAGGCTATGTTCCCACTAATGGTGCTGTGTGCATGTCGGCATGTGCTCAGTGATGTGCTATGCATGCTTAACAGCATGTGCTACAGCCTCAGCCGTGGCAACACACACCCACGCTCTCGCACTGTGTGTGGAGGAGGATTAACATAAACACATAAAAACTGTTAAACACCAGCTCACACACACAAATCATTAGTCGGTGACCTTTTTTTGTATCTCCTTCCATCATTCAGTTCATTTTTCTCTTTCTCTGGCCCTCAGTGAGTATTTACCTAAAAGTTTCATCTCCTTCCCAGATGAATGCTTATTCCTCCTCGACTCACTTCTGTAAATATTTCAGACGCTGCACCAAAGACGAGTTTCTTTTTCTCACAGGCACACAAATCTCACACTGAAGTAAAGACAAAGAGCAAAGCAAAACCCCAGAATAAACCCAACAGCGGCTTTCTCGGTTTATTCAACTTGCTCAGAATATAGTCTCAAGACACAGCAACACTTATTTGATATATAAAACATAGTTTTTGGGGTTTTTTTTTGGTAATTTGACCAGGAGTCCCAAATGTACACATACACATTTTACACAGATATATTTATATATAGTTAGCTTTAGTATTCCGGTATTTGCATACTAATTAGTACTGTACTTATCAATAATTGGTAATAATATGTCTTAGCAATATCAAATCAGGCTGTAACAACTTCAGAATATGATATTTATTATGGTCAATGAATAATGCATGTTATTGCAGAAGTTAGAAATGACAATTAACTCAACCACCAGACAAATCAATTTCAATACACACAGCATACAAAAGGCAGAACAGGAGAATTTCTAGAAACATCATGGCATGTGTTTTAATAGAGCAGTGGAAACCACTCTAATTTATTTGAACTGTATTTAATTCAATACGCAGCGACTCCCAAACGCCTCCTGTATATTGTAACATCCCTGATATTAAGACTTATTAACTATATATTGGTTTATATATACACAGTTTTAAATGAAGCAAGTACAACCCACCTGCTACTGCTGCAATATTACAATACACAATTTCAAACAATACAATACAGATGTTACCAATAGTTGATTTCAAAAATCATGTGGATTTTTTTCCTCAAACGATAAACATCAGAATGACCTGCAAATTTATAAAATGAACTGACCTTTGTGACCACTGTGAATCAGAGTGCTACTTAATACCATATTTTCTTAAGAGCAGTGTGGAAATGTGTATAGAGTTTAGGGTTTTCTGATTTGGAGGCCATATAGTGCTATGCAAGAGTCATTTCTTTAAACAAGAAATGTAATAAAACCATCATCATTATTTAGTTGGATTAGTTTAGTTATTTTCAGATCTCAATAGTGGAGCTTGATTTCCTCCTCTCTCTCGAAGATGAAAGCTTTAAGTGCTGTTCATCTGATGGGGACGGTATTGGTGGTCTACCACGTCTCGCACGGTTGTCCCATGTTCTCTCTTAATAATGCTCTGAACTCCAGTTCTGAAAACTACGCAAGTGGATTTTCTTACATGTCGTCTTCTCCTTTAGCCATTTTAGATGCAAATGAGAAATAAACAGCTAAGGTGTGTTTGGGTAGTAGCTTGATTGCACGTTAGTGTTAAGGACACATTAAATACTGATAGCACTGATATCACACGCAGTGTTAGAGGCTCCAGTGTCATTTTCTCTTGAACATGTTTCCTGATTTTTGCACAGTACTGTACTTCTGTAACATTTCACTGACAACATGCTGCAGGCTGGAATCACTTCTGGAATTGTTGCCAATAAGCATGAAATAAGATGTTGGGCATCAAAGTCAGCAAGAGTTAGCGAAGATAAAATGGTTGGATTGTAATTTTTCCAGATGTCTCATTTTTCTTTTTGCAGCTAGAATTCTGGTTGACTAAATTAACACATTAAGCACCAAAACAAACCCAAATCCGGGCCTTTCTGGTTTATCTCATTTTCTGCTTCCCAAGATAAATTTGGCACAGTAGATACTTCTCAGTCTGAATGTGCTACTTTTTGTTTCATTGTGATTAGCGGGTCACCCCTACAAACTTTGCCATGAATACAGATATTCAGTTCTACTTGTAAACTTAACATGTATGATCTCCTAGAGTAATACCACATTTATTGTACCCAACATTAATGAGATTGCTCTGTAAACTTGGCTGTTGAGTTGCACTGGTTTAACATGCTTGGTACTGCAGGCAGATATCATGCCTTCACATAAACCTGTCATTTTAGGATCCTCAGATCACAGCGTGTGATCTCAGACTAAAAAACAACGATGGGCTTTATTATGTTCTTTTATCGGACATAAATTAGTGCAGTGTTGTCTTCCCAGGACGAACACCTAAAATATTTATCACAATATTTTTCCCTATGTTTCCCAGCTCCAAGCGTGGCTGTCTCAGTGTGTGGGCCATTCAAAGTTTCTCTCAGGCTGGATTCAAGCTTACTTCTGGGGTTTTGTACGTCAAAAGCAAGTTTCAATCTTCGTTGGAAAAATGGGTCATAAATATAGCCACCATCTTGCTTTGGTGGTGCAAGAAACTGTGGCTGGAGAAACGGAGATAAATTATGAAGCCGCGTGGATGTTTTGAGAAGGAATAAGGATGAAACCAAAGACGAACTCTGTGTACGTGCAAACTAACTGCTTTCAAAGCTCTGGGATTCTATTCCTAGTCTCTCACTCCTTAGTACTGGAGTGCAGATGATTCAGTAGAAGTACTGAATAAGTACTAGAGCTGCATGATAAATAATATTTTTTGTTACCGTAATATGAGTTTCTGCAATAAACACACTGTTAAGCACTGGAAAGATGGAACAGATTTAATTAGACTCTCCAGATGTACCATTAGAAGCAAACTCTGCACTGACTATGTATAGACTGAGCAACTTAATTAATCAGGAGAATGGCCAGCAAGTACACACCAACATACTCACCCAGAAACTACACTATCCTAAACTACTGGTCTGTTAAGTGCTTAAAATAACCTGTGTGTTAAAGGTGTTAAGCATTAACGGCCACTGTCACAACAAATCTGCATCACCATGACAAGCTTTTACAGGAATTAAACATATTCCTCTGTTTTTTGTAGGTCTATAGAAAATAAATGCTCTCCTCGTATTTTTATTGTGAAATTTAACAGCTTTACAGAACATTATATTTTATTTCCATATTGTACAGCCAAATAAGCATAAGCTAAATCAGACAAGTGGAAATACACACGCCGACGCTCCAGTAAAGAAGACAAGGGAAGGAAGAAACAGAAGGACAAAAGACAGATAAACTGAAGATGTTTTGTGCTCTAAAAACATATCACTATAAATAAGCTTTATGTGCTGTGGTCTTTCCAGCATGAGAGTGAAAGAGTTTTCACCCCTACCATTCCTGATAGACTTGCAGTACAGTTGTGTGTGTGTGTATGTCTGTTCTACCTAAGTCAGTATCTGAGAACTAAATCGGTCGTTTGACCATTCTAGGAAATGGTCAGTCGCTGATGGCAGACCACTCTGCCTGATAACAGCTCATTACAACGAAAGTAAGCTCATAAACAAGCTATAAATATCACCAACACAACCCATAACAAAGCAAATAACCTAAACAACAATAACAAAATAACAGCTTTTTAAGAGACAGCGTCTGAAAATCAGGACTGCACTTTCATCTAAGTAGCAGATACACTAACCCAACCGCCTTTCCTCCAAAGAAATTAAGAAAATAAAAGCTGTTGTGATTTTCTACTCAAGTAGCACCTTCAAAACTCACAAAACAACAACACATTTGTTGTTTAGGACTGATTTCAAGACTAAATCTCAGCTTCAACGATCAAAACAACAGCATGTAGTAGTGTTTGCTCACTTTGGCTAAAGAAATGTTTTGTCAGGGAGCCTCGCTTTTTACAATGAAAAAGTCCTAACATTATTTAAGTTTTAAAGTGGATAACTTTTCCATTTTTCTGCATAGCAGAAAGCAGTTCATCTCCACCCATCCACAGTGAAGTGATGAGTGTTTCAGCTCAGATTGCTGGTTAAATGAAGCAAACACAGGGTTGTCCAATCAGAACAGAGGTTATGTACATACATCATTCTTAACAAAAATAGCCTGTTTAATTGTAAGAGATCAAGAGAGGTTGGAAAATAGTCATACAAAAAAAAACTTTCTTTCTGGTACATAAAACCAGATGATGTCACAACTATGAACAAATAAAATTGATGTATAATTGACAAAGATAAACTAAAAATTATTTTGTCTGAGGTTCCTGAGGATTTCAGCTCAGACTGACTGTTTCATATGCCTTCAGCCTGGATTACTTTCTGAATGAGACACAATACAGAGCAGAATTCAGAAACCGCCTGCTTGTTTTCTAAAAGATAAGAAAAGGTTAGAGATGGTCATGAAAAATTAATTATGATATTTTTGGTACATCAAATGACTCACTTCATAAGCAGAAGAAGCAAGTGGAAGGTGCAGAACATAAACCCTTTAAATCCTCTTAAAACCTGACTGTGTGTCAGAAATGTCACTGACGGGCCACCATGAAACACTAATGTCAACCCATGCCGTGGGGTCCATAGGTTAACTTGAAACAACAGAGTCAACAATAGAAATATAAAAAGTTATAACAAGTAAAATGAAGAAGAAACATTCAAGATTCTGCTGCATTTGTAGGTCACTATTGTCACACTGACCATGTCAAGGCCTTGGTACAAGCCTTGGAAAGCCTTTCACTGAAGCTCTTTTCCAGACAGCTCTCAGGTGGATTTGATCTACTCGTCAGAGGCTTCTGTAAAAACTTGAGTAGAAACCAGCTTGAGCGCACATGATCACTGTAGCAAAATAAGGACTTACTAAAAACTACAAAATTCTGAAATTCAAAAGTCTGTTTCAAGAGACTCTGAGCATTAAATGTTTCTACAGAAACATCAAAACATGCAATAAAACTGGGTTTATATGGCAGAGTAACTTTGACCACTTGTTCAGTTTCAAAGTCACCACTAATATCTAGAAGAGCTTTGTCAGGTAGAGATCTAAATACAGTGGAAATGCAATTCTACAGTTTTTCCTCTACCTCTATAGTTTTTCCCTGCCTCTGTGTGTGTGTGTGTGTGTGTGTGTGTGTGTGTGTGTGTATTTTAGGGCTGTCAGACAATTGATATAATTAATCACAAAATAATGCATTCATTAACTGCATTATTCTAAGTGGTTTATCATGATTATTTAACCAAATTTACCCTAAATAGACATTTTTTTCATGATCTACATAGTTGACAAAAAAAAGTTTCAGTGGAGTCTATTTATTACTTTTAACAATTTAATTACATTTTTTACAGCGTGAATGCAGGCATAAAAATGCATGAATTTCAGGGTGAATGCAGTTTACAGTTTTCATCACCAATGTCCAGAGAGAACAGTGTCTGCAGTCAGTGAATGAGTGCTGTTTATATTGTATTATTAAAGCAATACCTTTGACACCACTGCTATATGCACCGACATTCAGTCCCTGAAAGTTTTTAGCTGACTAGGGAAAAAAACTGTACTTCTGGTTTTTGGCTGAAAGTGAAAAATAGGCAATATTTTCTACAAGTAATAACGAAGACTAAATACGCTCACTACTGAGTGTCAAAATCTAAGACTTTCCGTTTTTTTTTGGTAATGAAAATAAGAAACAGAGCTGAAAAATGCTGTCGCTTTCACTCTCCTGCACCGGTTAGTGCAGACACATTCAAACAGTCTGAACAGCAGCTGATAAACAATGAAAATGTCTGTTGTGTGGAGCTATTTTACAGTTTCTCTGAGGAATAATAGATGAGCGATTTATAATCCCTGTCACTGCAGGTTTGATGCTTCTTGAAAACATGGCGTCCCACTTCATGCGCCACCACAAGTGAAATAACTTAGATACAAAAACATAAACATCATTGAGGACTGACAACGTGGCATGTGGATCTACAGCTATTCATGATTTACAAGAATCAGCTAAACCGTTTAGCAATCACTGTCTGCAGCTAAATGAGGGACCGAGATGACTTCTTCACCTGAATGTCCCCAAACCATGAAAACTAGAGCCAAACAAACGACTGTTTCTCTGCTTCATTCTTTTAAAGGGCTAACGCTGCATAATTGTCAGGGGGATATTCCAGTGATCAGCCTTTAACTAATGTAACGTGAGTATGGCATGACTGTTTAGAGCTTAATATCATGGCAATTGTTAAATGTCATTTTCCTCTTTATTCACAACAGCGGGCTGAAACACATCTTTTTTATATTAAAGCGCAATTCGAAAGTGTGCAATGAAACCAAAGCAACCAAACACGCATGTGCTATAACTAACCGGCAGTCTGGTGCTTCGGTGTTCCGGCCTCAAGAAGGAAAAAAGTGGAAAAGAAAACCAGCATAACAAACGAACACTCAAGCAGGCCAGCCCCAATTAACAATCAGTCCAACTAAAGCCATTCACTCTGGGCGTCAAATGAGTTACTGTAATAAGAGATTAGAAGAAAAGGAACAGAAAGCCTCCACAGGCCTTCAAAACACACAAAACACACACATCTATGCATCTATTCCACCTTTTCAAAAGACAGTCTTGTTGCTACATAGAAAAAAAACATGGTATCAAAGGCAAAATGAAGGTCACCAGCAAATACAGGCGCAGATAAAAGCGTGAGGTGGTCTGACGTCTAATGTCCTGTGAGATAAACACAAATACAAACACGCACACACAAAAAATACACCCTTTTTTCAGTCTGGTGGACTTGAAAGGGCTATTAGCTCAACATATGTAGGTTATGTTAGGACAGAAATAACACTGCTGTCAAATTATGGAAATGACAGACAGCTGTTACTCTCTCTCTGTGTGTGTGTGTGTGTGTGTGTGTGTGTGTGTGTGTGTGTGTGTGTGTGTCAGTGTGCGGTCAGTGACGAGATGATGCTGTCATCATCACACTGGCATTTATTTGCTTGGAAACGACTGGATCAGAGAGAGACAGAACAACCTTCAAGGCTCCTTCATTGCTCTGGGTTTGCCTCTACCCTTGAATGGACCATAACTACGAAAAAGGTGAGTTTCCATGGCAACTAGCCGACAGGTACTATTATAGCCCCAAAAGAAGACCACGGCCCCTAAAAGCTGAAATGACGCTCTCACACACAGCATATGAGGGGTACAAGTGCAAAATGAAAAGGGTCATACATTGAAGAGAAGCCTGTATAGGCCTCAGTAATTATCATACATCAGACCTGAATGCAGCCCATACTATAATATCCCTGCAGCAGATGAGACGCTTTAAATGCAGCACTTTAATAGTTCGGTTTCGGTAAAAGAGGGCAAATCAATGGTTGCCCAAATTGCATCAGTCTGACAAAGTCATGGGAGAAACTGAATGTGTCAAAGGAGGCAGAGCCCAAAATGACCTCTTTCAAATGACGAAAAGGTGCTTCATGAAGGGAGGTTGATAGCTAGAGCTCAGTGACCAGAACAGGCAGTCGCTTAAGTGGGAGAGTCAGTGAGAGAAATAAGAAAAAGAGAACGCTCAACAAGAATCTTCAAAAATCACCACAAAACTCAGTGACTCCTCTCTGATCATGGCTCAGCTAAAACTCTGTTAGCTTCACAAAGCTGGTAGGGCTTAAAAAAAACCACACCATGTGGAAGACAAATAAAAAAATAATACAGATGAGTCATCTTTTGGTCCTTTTTCCTACAGTACATCTGGAAGGGTTCTTCTCTGGGGAAAGCCAAAGCAAGGCCTTGAGGGGCATATATCACAGAAAACCTAATTTCCTCGCTTTTTTAAACAAAACAGTTAGATTCAGTGTGTAAACACTGTTAAAGTATCAAAATGGTCCCTGTCCACACGGACAGTATATGCAAACTAAGCTGCCAAAACAGCTTGTTTTGAATTCATTGTTTTTGTGATATCACGAAAAGCACTGCATTACATGCATCCACCATAGTCTATAGGACTTCAGCCCCACCCACTCCCTCTGAATGCCTAAGAAAGTTCTTCAGCACAAACTGTTTTTTGGATGCAGCACAATACAAAGCCAATCAGAACCAATATCGCTTGCATACATCAGTCTCCCTTCTAAGGGATAGTTGGAAAAACGGTCAAAATGATGGTTCTTTAAACCCAGACAAACGTTATAAGCGGACAAAAGGGGGAAAAATAAAATACAAGAAAAATATATGGGTTACAAGGATATGATCCCTTTTAACCAATAATTCCTATTTTTAACAGCTCAGGCCAGCTCCACATGAAGAATGAGCTCATTTCATTTACATACCAATTGTTCATAAAACACACAAACAACAGGATCCCATTATGTTTCGCTCTCTGTGTACACAGGTAATGGAATATAATTACTGGGAATATTAATTCAGAAAACAGAAACTAAGTGTGCGTATTTAGTCCAAGCTACATTTTATAAAGGCAGTATTCATAATATAGTTAAATTTGACATTTTTAGGGTTAACACTTTAAGAATACTTAAATAGCTTCTTTAAAAATACTGAAGTTTCTGCTAAAACCTGAGTAGACTGATCAACCAATATGATGAGACGGTTATTGGCCTCAGTGTTACTGAGCTCTGCTAAAGCCTGAGTGGACTGATAAATCAATGTGATGATCAGTTATTAATCTCAGTGTTTCTGAGCTCTGCTAAAGCCTGAGTGGACTGATGAATCAATTTTATTAATCTCAGTGTTACTGAACTAAATAAATCTTGATTTGACATCATTATCAACATGTATTATAAATATGTTCTGAATATATTACTGTATTACGCACTGCAATGTAATACCGAATACACCCGTATTCTGCCCAACCCTGCGTTCACAGAAGCAGCTGTTGGCTTTTGAAACTATCACAAGAGAGCTGTATAAAGGCAGTATGTTAATAATCCCGTATTACAGTCTGTGAAGAGCTTCCTGTTGGCACCAATAGCGCGGTTTTCCCCAGCAGGACACAACTCAGCCAAAACAAATGCAGTGACCTTACACAACAAGGTCCGAGAGGGAACACAGGGATGAGGCAAGAGGTCACCAGATGAGCCACATAAACAAAGAGGAAAAGAACAGATGAGCGTCAGAGAAATCAAGTAAAGGTAGAAGCAAATTCACGTCGACATCGTGTGGCATTTTGAGCTTAAGCTGACATTAAAAACAGTAATAACTGAAAGTGAGCGGTCTAACCAGGCAGGCCTGGCTGTTAGTGCTGAGCGAAAATTAGAAAGAGCAGGAACTGTAACGTTAGGCTAGTTAACTAGCCTGAGCTGAAGGCTAGTAACGTCGAAAGCTGTCATTTCCTCCGCAAACGGGCCCTGCGGACACAAAGTAAAGCTAACCAAGGCAGACCCGTAACCTGTGAGGCTTTAGGTGTGGAAACAGCTCAGCTGATAAATATATTTTCCGCTAAATAATGAAGTACAATAGACTAGCTAACCACCTCCAACTGAGAACCGCATCCGAGCTCATGAGAGAGAGAGAGAGAGAGAGAGAGAGAGAGAGAGAGAGAGAGAGAGAGAGAGAGAGAGAGAGAGAGAGAAATAAACACAGCTGCCTCTTGGTTCCGACGCTCAAGTTAGTGAGTTAGTCGAATTTTCCGTTCCACCTTAAAGGTGCAGCAGTTCCATTCTGCTCCCTGAACAGGCGGCCAGCGTGTAACTGTCGGTCCATTTAAGGTGGAACGGAAAGCACGAATAAGGAGCTCGAGAATAGGAAGCCAAGTTCACCCTCTGGTTTTAGAGCACAGAGCAGCAACCACACACACCCCAACACTCACCTCTTGTTCTTTGAACCATGTTGTGGCTCAGAAGTCTCACACTTTGAGCTGCATTTCGCTCGTCTTTCCAAAATGCTAACGGTCGACTGACACTGAGACTGAGACTGTTAGGCTGCGGGAACGTCAAACGCGCCCGTTTTTCTTCAAAAACATGCCCTTTTCTCGGAATAGCGAGTTGGGACAGGTCCGAGTCCTGTTCTCTGAGGCAAGCGGGGACCGGTAGGCTAGCTGAGTGCTATGTTAGAGAGCTAAATGAACATATCGTCAAACCGGCTTGATGTAAGACGACCGTGATGGGTAAAGCAACAGTATCATAACAGTGGCCAACGGGTACGAATGACGGCCGAACCGAGCTGTGCGAGGCAGACGCTACCGCGTCTTTGAACAGCCTGAAACGTTACAACGCCGAGCGACAGAAACACACGGCACTTACGCGTTACCGAAGCGCTGAAGCGTCGCCTGTTAAAGCCAAACCCGGCGCTAAAGCCATGGCGGTCCCAGCGGAGGAGGATTCCTTCACTTTGGAGCCAAACGCCGGCTCATTCTGGGCGCTTTCCGCGCGGAATCTCGCCGCTGTGCCCCGCCGTGAGGATGAGGAACTTCCCCCGGGACTGAACGGGAACACGGGCACACACCCACCTCCTCCTCACATGGCCCATTTCCAAAAAACAGCTTTTAGGGCTCGTATCGACGTCTGCTCGTTTCGGTCGTTTCGCAAGGTATTGTATCCCTACAAACAAAAAATAGAAGCTCATTCTCCCCAGGAAGGAAAAAAATCCTGCTTTATTGTCCTTCTCTGTTTCTGGAAGCCGCAGGAGGTCAAAAATCTGACTTAATATCTCGAAACTGGCTTAATGTGTCAAAACAAGATTTTTTTTCCAAATAGTATCTCGAAAGAATGCCTCATTTTCTATAAATGATGTCTGGGTTTCTCCTAAATTTGGATGTCTTGAAGACTGGACTGAAATGTTCACTTACACATTTCAAGAAAATAGGTTACTACTTCAACATAGAGGTAGCAAAATGTATTATCACAGTACTTCAGGAGGTTCTTTTCCACGGTTTGTCACAATATATTTTCTTACATTTGATAAGTTAGAACAGACGAAGTAGAGCCATTTTTAAAAATACCTTGGAGTCAACATTTCACACACTGTTCCGCACAAAATCCAACTAAACATGACTAATCGTGCTCTGTTTAGTCAAACATGCAGTTGGGAAGTGTTTTTAGGTACTGACAATATCAACTATTGATCATATTGCCCATCTCCACTTCAACTTAGCGTGCCAATACTTTGCGGTATGAAGTCAATATTTTGACAGGAGGGAAACAACATGGGCTACATTAAGACTTACCTAGAGAACATGCAAATCTGCAAACCTGGTGATGCCACAGAACGCTAAATAAGAAGCCAAATGATAGCCACCAATAGATCAGACAAGGATAAAATTCAGCCGCATCAACTCACTGTTGTCGTTTGAGCAACCCAGCGTCCATAATGGACACACATACTTGGACGTAGCGGTCTTTATTGCATTTGGCTTTTGACTGTGCTTGGTTACATAAGAGAATACTGTGCTTTATCTGATCACATTACATGTTGAGGCTTGTAAAAGTAGGTAGAAACAACACAGCCAAAGAAAGAAACTGGACGATCCTTGGTTCACTTTGTGGACTAAACCACTGCCAGATGTATCCCCTTGCTTATTTTCACAGAAAGAGAGGATATGACGTCATACCAGAGACATGCTGCGAGAAAAAAAAAACGTGACATGAGGGGAAAAATGTCAGAGCTGGCCATTACAGTGCTGTCTGGACGCATACACTGACAAGCCAATGCTTTACAAGTGACCAGAGGCCAACACACACATACACACTCACACACACACTCACACAGGCCTCTCCTACATCATAATTGGGCGTAAACTGGTAAAGCACTTCGTATCGAGTGGCTGATACAAGACCACTCACTGATCTGGGGCCAAACCAGCAAAACACACTTCTTCATATCTGCTGACCAACAGCCAAATCAGCTGCACATCAGTGTGAAAGGGCAATGCTGTAAAACACCTCAGCACATACAGGGGAATTCCACTCATTTTCCAAAATTTCCACATAATTTCATCAGTAAGATATGAGCAAAGTCATTTAGGGTATCTTGACGTGAAATTGTACATTGTAGAGAAACTTATCACATGGATTTTCTTTACACGGGTGCTGATAGTAACCATGCGATATGTACAGCGCATTTTATTTACTATGCAAAACAACCAGTTTTTATATGTAATGCTGATTATAGTAAAATAGTGATGCATCATGAAAAACATTTCTTTGGATACTAGCTTACCTTACAACATCCTACTTTGTCACCATTAATGGCTTATAAAATACATTTCAGGGGAAAATCTTTTCCCTAAACTACCATAAAGCAACATTTCAGGCAACATATTGGTAGCCACTTCATGTCATAGCGTTCTGCAAGGTAGCTTTTTTGAGGTATTCAATACTTAACATGCCAGCTTCTTATTCACTGTTGTGACCAATTCTGACTGAATACATTTCTCTAGCTCAGAGCATGTCACATCAAATTCTATTGCTTTATGTTATGTCTGTCACATGAGCAGTTTCTCAGTTATATCAGGGCAAAAGAACATATTGTTGGTCTTCAAAAAAACAAGAAGGATCTCCAAAAAGGAGAAAAATCCAGAAGAATGCAAATCCATTCTTTCCTTTTAATGTAAGTAAATGTGGTGAGTTTTCTGTTAGTCCATTTATCATGAGATGTTGACACAATGTAAAGGACAGCTGCTGGACACAAATGATGCAGAAAGCAAATAATAGAATAAAGAAGATACATTTTTCTTCAGACAGCGATGATATAGTAATGAGGCCAGGATGGTCATATGAAAAAAGGCAAAATAAAGCTGTACATCAGATGCATCGACCGAGATTAGATCATTCTGTCAGTGATCCTGTACAATGATTGATCAGTTGGAAATTTTCCATGGTGATTAACTATAGGTCAGTGGTTTGAGGCCAGACTGGCAATACCACACACCTACACACACACCCACACACATAACCTTATCATAAGCACACAGTTGAGTCCTTTGTATTTATTCTACAGCTAGTTAAAGTCTAACCATAAGGAAACTTTGGGCTTGGCACTGTGTGTGAGTTTCATACACACTCACACAAAAGTGCAACACCCAGCCATAACACTTGACATTAGTGATCACACTTGCCAATCCATAGTAAGCATTTAACCGTAATTGTAGATTTTTATTGCAATTTTGTCATATTTAATTAGACAATTACATACATGGTTAATTGGTACATAAGACATTACACTTGAAGTTAAAAACGTAAAGGATGTCAAAAGACCACGGCACACGTTTTTTTCAAATGCAACTCCTATATTATTTACTTTTATACTTACAAACAAAATGTGTTCTGGACTGAAAGTTTTGAATCGCCCCTTTTGCCAGTTTCTGTGCATGAGTGAGCCACAAGTGAGAGGGAGTTAACTCTACTTGATATCCAGAAATATAACAAAGAGCGCCAAAATGAAACCATTCTCTCAATACATTTCTTTCCTTGCGCTATGTACCTGCACACATAGGACAGACCAAAGGTATCTAAGGTATCAAGGTTCTCAGTCTCACAGTTCTTATGTTTATTTTGTCTTGACTGCCTCGTTTGATTCCTATTCTGCCTCAGGGTTTGTGATTTGCTCAGTGAATGCATCTAAACGCATGCCACCAAGAAGGTGAGGGAAAAGTGACTTTGAATGGCTACAGGTCGTCATGGGCTTCATCTGCCGAGACAGGGAGAGATACTCGTCCTGGGTGTAAAAACACACACTCACACGCCCATTAGAGTCCCACATTCCAGGCAAGTTGCCTCATGCCTCCATCCAAGACCCAAAATATGAGAGAGAAGGAACAGGAGAAAGAAAGAAAGACAGTTAAGAGAGAGCAGCTATATCCATACACTCAACAGCAGCCCATCTCCAATCTCAATCTACAGTCTCAGTGTTTCTCCATTCAACCCACTTCTCATCCACTTCTACTCCAACTTTTCATCTTGTTATGGAATCACACACTGGCCACAGCAATGTAAACAGTGCCGCATGGTCAGACATAAAAAAAAAAAGGTGGATCTGTATCTTTATCTTTCCAGCAGTAGCTTCACAACATGGAAAACAAAATGTGAAGTGTGAAGAAGTTCTTAGATATTGCAACTGTGATTGGATATGGATTTGGACATGGCAAAGTGGGATACGGTAAGGTCTAATTTCAGTGTGGCTCTGAGTACATGTGGAATAAATATAAGCCCTGAAAATGAATCGTTTGTCACTCACACTCTCTGACACTTGGCTGACACTACTTTTTAAATTTCTATAGAATTGAATCATTTCATATTCTGTTTGAAATCATACATTTTAATGAAACTTTCTGACTCAGATTTTTTTACTGCAGTGGTGAAAGGAACCACACAGACATCTACAACACAAATATAGTTTACCATCCAAAACCATAATGATAATGATAGTAGTGGTAAATCTGAACAACATCATTTCTCTATTACCTGTCTGCAATGAATAGATTTTTAAAAATACATTTTAGGCCAAAACCTTATCTGAAAACTCTCATCTCAGGCATCAGGCCATGTATTCTTCATAACCTTTTCATGTAATAACTTTATCTGTGTCTGGTTTCTACCACCACAGCTGAGAACCACACTGACTCGTCAGGTTTCTCTGGTGGAGCTTTTCACATCAAACCACCCTGAGTGACTTTGTTTACCTTGTAATTATATTAAAATTTTCAGTAGAATTGCCATTTAACTATGGATGTCAATTTATGAATTAAAATTGAAAATCGATTAAAACAAGCTTTTGATTTTGACCTTTGAATGAAGAGGCATAATGATCCTGACTTTGTTCTTTCTTCCCTCCATCAGATAGCAGATTAAACAAAAAGAAAACAAAAGCCATTTTCAATGCAAAATGGATGGACCATAGGCTACATTACTGTTGGAAGTGTGCTGTATAGTGTTTAATATGTGCAAGAGAGTTGAATATTATGCTGCACTATGTAAGATTTTTTGGTTAAAACTGAAAGGAGAAGCTTTACTGAGTCAGGAAAAAATACACTAATATATGGTGTGCTGTCGCTGCTGGAAGTCACCCCGACAAGCATGAATGGTTTTAAAGGGGTAGCCAGGATGGCCAGTGCCACCCCTAAAATCTAACAGATTCCATCCCAACATTTCTGCCACATCATTGGCTTACACCTCGCTGTGGGGCGGGTGTTTGTACACCTTTAAGGAAAGAGTTGTTTTGTTATCAACGGAAACAACTTTCCAACACCCCGCCCCAGCCCCCCGGGCCCACAAGAGCATTGACGAGTGTGTCTGGTCTGTCCTTCTTTGCCATTAAAGGCAGAGTTTTTTCGCAATTACCAGAACAAACCTCTCTTTAACTCCACCCATCTCACAGATTGCAAGAACGCCTGTAAGCATGTCCATCCCGTCAAAACTACCTGCTGGCATCCCTAGTAAAATTTTATAGATCCGCCACTGCTGAAAAGCATCAAATAGTAGTTTAAAAGTCAGAGGTGTTGGGTCAGATTTCATGGGAGTTTTCCAGACCATGTCATACATTACATATTATCATATGCACAGACTCAATGAGTCTGGCTCAATGATTAGGCCTCAAATGATTAGGCCTCTACATTATCTCAACCTTAAACTGATGAAGATATAATGACAATAATATATCGTTCACTTACATCCTCAGAAGACACATCATTCGCCGAGCTCTGACTGAGTTCTCTTTGAATACTCTTTCAACACACTTGCAAACATCAGATTCATCTGCTTGGGGAAAAGGGGTCCACATTATAAAATGTTCTTCCACACATTGCATGCAATTCCACAATTCCACCAGAGAGGTCTCCAAATCCCCAATTTACATCGTGTCGCTTTAATCTAATAAGAATTTTTTTTTTTTGAAAATCATTATTACCTTTACGATAGCGTAAATGTTGTCACCTTGTGAACAGTGTCCTGATTTCATGAGTATATAGAAATCAACAACATGATATTAGATGGAATCTACTGTAAGTTGAATTGCTATTAACCTATTTGCCCATGCTGTTGAACTTTATGAATCTTGGCTGTTCTGTTATCTCACATTACTGCATTTACAGGCAATGTATCCACGGCTTAACCACGCCCATTTTCACTGAAGTTATCTGGAGCATTTCGGTCCGGAGTGTTTTTCAAGTGAGGCGCAATGCAGGACAGCCAATCAGAACAGAGATCAGTTACATGTATGAGTTTTAAAGGCATGCTAACAAAACATCCTGTTTAAAAGCAAATCGTGACTGTTATTACCACACATACCTCCAGAACTCAGGGGAAAAAGTAAGGAGAATATGAGATGTGACTCTTTTTGTAGTGGAGGTCAATCCTTAGATTAGAATAAATGAGTAACTGCCCTCAGTGATAAGACTGCAAATGTTGAGTTGCTGTGAAAGCAGCATCTCTGCTGTGAGTCAGAGAAAGGCACTGAAGTGCAGCTGTTCTGTAGATGAGGTGGCCACACGTTACATCTGGAGGAAAATGTGAATAAGACAAATATACGTTCTCCGTGGGGGAATGTGTGATACTGAAGCAGGAGAGAATAGGAGTCTGTTTGTTTTCTTTCTCTGAACTTCTCTGTCTCTCATGCGATTTAGGTATTATGTAACCACAGCGCCCCTTCTCAGGCCAGTCCATTAACCATGCCATCCATCCATCTATTCATCCCTGATCCCTCTAACCCCCCACCCATCCCTCGATCCGTCCGCCTGGAAAAGCGGCTTACCCCACAGCCGTCCAGAGAGAGAGAGAGAGAGAGATAAAGTGCACACGAGCACGCACACGTGTGCCTCCACATATTGCCCCATGCAGGCACACAAGCTGGAAGAAGTTCGATTATTGAAAGAAAACTGAGGGAGTATTCCACCGAGAGCATTTCTCCACTGCCTCCTGTGACACTGCTGAGGAATTATAGATAATATTAGGCGGACGGTGGCTTGGTGGGTTGCACTGTCACCTCACAGCAAGGAGGGCCTGGGTTCGATTCCCTGGCCGGGTGACCGGGGTCCTCTCTGTGTGGAGTTTGCATGTTCTCCCCGTGTCTGCGTGGGTTTCCTCCGGGTTCTCCGGTTTCCTCCCACAGTCCAAAGACATGCAGTCAGGCCAATTGGACATGCTAAATTGCCTCTGGGTGTGAGTGTGTGAGTGACTGTCTGTGTCTGTCTGTCTGCCCTGCGATGGACTGGCGACCTGTCCAGGGTGTATCCTGCCTTCCGCCCGAAGACTGCTGGGATAGGCTCCAGCACCCCCCCACGACCTTGACGGAGCGGCTTAGAAAATGGATGGATGGATGGATTAAGCGGACGTTACACCGCTATATTGTTGCCATACATGGTGGCGACAGTGTTACTCATAAAGCCACTGTTTGTACACTGTTAGTTAACAAAGCAACCTGGCAGTTAAAGGATAGCCATGTATTAAGTTAAGCGATACTTTATTAGTCCCACAAACAGGGAAATTCCACCTCCGCATTTAACCCATCCATGAAGTGAAACACAACATACACACTAGTGAATAGACACACACACTAGGGGACAGTGAGCACACTTGCCCGGAGCAGTGGGCAGCCCTATCCACGGTGCATGGCTGAAGTAACAACAGCAACAAAATCCCACACATTTTATAGCGTCCTGACTGTCTGACGTTGTGAGGGTAAAGAGACTGAAGAGCTGAGCCAGTGAAGGAGAAATCTTTGAATAGCAGGAATAAACAGGACACACTTTCAGCCACCTCTCTTCACCACAGTTTGCTGTCATCATTTTGTCACAAGTAATATAGACAGTTAGGTGAAGGATGAATTCTGTACCTTTGTGCTTGATTATTTATGAGTTGTTCATGACTGACTGACTGACTGACTGACTGACTGACGGATGACTGACTTATGCAATCTGATCTCTTATCCTTTAACTAGACAATGAATACAGTTGAGAGAACTGAGGAACATTATCAAGGCTCATGTAACTTCAGCTAACACTGATCACTCACGCTTGCCATCATGGTGAGCCTTGATGATATAGGTGATGGTACAAAAGAAAGAAGAATGCTGAGTCTTTCACAGATAAAATAATTCGATTCTAGCCATTTGTAAGCTTTTAGCCCCTGCAGTGTATAAACTGAGGCAGTGTTTATAATTATATATGTTTGGATATTTTCATCATTATAGATGATTTGTTTCTAGATATATAGATGTCCAAAAGTGTTATTACAGGCAATAGTGCATAAACAGGACTCAATAGTGATTTACTGATTTCATATGGATCAACACCTTCAATCAAACTGACTTCTTCTTGATATTTTGATTTGGAAGCCACTGTGGGTCTTGACTGTTCATACATGTTATGCTGACGGGATGTCAACATGGCCTCAGGGCGCTTTTTCTGAGTATATAGCAGGGGTGTCCAATCTTATCCACAAATGGCCGGTGCGGCTGCAAGTTTTCCTGCCAAACAAGTTGGATCACACCTGATTCCACTTGTTTAATCAGTTGCTGAGCCTTCAAAAAGCTGATCATGTACAGTCCTGTTGTGTTGGAATGAAAACCTGCAGCCACACCAGCCCTTTGGAG
>NC_051233.1:22589238-22666738 GCF_015220715.1 Pygocentrus nattereri
TGTGGATTTTTTCAAAGCTTGATTTTCTCCTCTATCTCAAAGATGAAAGATTTAAGTACTATTTATCTGATGGGGTCTGTTTTGGTGGTCTAACCGCTCTTGCTTGGTTGTTAGGGGTCTGATTTATGTCATTTTTTGAATTCCAGTTTTGGAAACTCTTTTTATTTCCTTTCACTTTTCACTTCTTTGTGCAAGTGGATAATTTTGTATCAAATCTCCGCTGTATTAGTATCTGCTGAAATATTCCTTATATTTAATGGGTGCTTCCTCTAGTAAAACAAAGAAATGAAGGGTGGTCTTTCTTCTGCACAGTACTGTATTTCAATGTCAACCCATTGACAAAGACGTGAAAAATATAAAGAACAGTTTTATTCTCTGGAGCAAAAGCCTGCAAATACAATAATAACTTTTCATCCAATTCACATCATAATACAATATCTCCTCATCTACCTACATCTATGGTTTAAAACCTGTAATTTCACCAGAATTTCTCTGCTTCTTTCAATGACCAGCGAGTGAGAAACAATTGAAATCAAATTACCGCACACTTTTGTTATCGCTGTTGAAAACTGCAACTTCTAAAGACTAACAGTTTGAGTGCTATCGGTTCAGTCAGTTATACTGTTGGCCTTGTATGATGCAAAGCGAACTAACAATTCAGATGAACAAAAGCAACATTTTCACCCATCCAAATCTCGGCAAGTATATCGTCACTGTCCAATGAAAAATAAGTATCTTTACAGGAGAGGGCAAAAACCTTCTTTACTTTCAATGTAAGTTAATAGAAAAAGTTTTTTTTCTAAGCAGTTTTGGAGCATTTCTACTCGTCCAATCATCATGAAATTTTCACCCAGTGTAAAGATCAGCTGCCAAGTTCAAACGATGCAGAAAAGTACAAATCGCAAAAAATGGAGATACATGTTTTTCATTGGACGGCAGTGATACATTAAAAATTTGGTTTTTGTGACATCACAATAAGAATGAATTCATAAGAGGTTGTGTTTGTAGCTTCGATTCTATATTTGGACTGTGGAACCTTTAACAGTGTTTACATATTGCTTCAAAAAAGTGTTCAGTTGTACACACATTGAATTCAGAGCCATCAGTTGGGGTTTAGCTGCCTTGCTCAAGGGCACTTCAGTCATGGACCGTCAGTCGAGGAGATCGAACTGGCGACCTTCCTGTCACAGGGCTGGTTCCCTACCCTCCAGCCCATGAGTGCCCCCACTATGTGGCCCCTTTAAATTCAATAATTGATTCTGGATTGGTTTAAATTTTAATTGCTGCTGAATTTAACCGAACCCATCATAAAAGAGCTTAGATGGGCACCAGATTGGCTAGAATATAACACAAATGCATGGGATCGGTGGCTTATATAACACTGATATGTTATTGACAGTTCTTTGGCTCAAGTTAAAATAACCTCACGATTCATACAGCAGTGGGGTAAAGTTCATCACTTCATGCCAGTGAGCAGTGGCCAAACACGACAGCCACAAAACAACCTACAACATCCGCCACCTTAAAGCTTGAACCTTAATGCTTTAAAGGGGAATTACACCAATTCTTTTCAAAAATTCTTCATAATCAAAGTCATTCAGAGTCACTCAGAGTGGTTTGGTGTGAAATGTTCTTTCTACAGAAACTTAACTGTCAGTATTGTTTACAGTGGTGGTGATAGGAACCAGACGTCTGATGTGTTTAATGCCTCTAAAAGCTCTCTCACAGAAGGTTATTACATGAAATGGTTACAAATATACTCCCTGGTGCGTTTTGAGATACTGTTTGATATATTAATACATTCACAGCAGAAAGATTAAACGCATTGCATTGTCCCCAAAGATTTTTTCAGATGTACAACTATTTTACCATCATCAACATTACATGCAGTATAGCATCTCAGAAGGCATGTAGGTTCACAGGTTTGTTTGGATTGTGAATAAAATGGCTATATTTGTGTTGCAGACATAGTTGATGCCTGGTTCCTATCACCACCACTGTAATGAAATCTGAGCCAGTGTGATCTTAACCATTTAATTATTAAGAAACTTCGAAAAAATGGTGAAGTTCCGCTACAAGATGTTAACTGTTTGGAAAATTCTGTATGTGCCAGTTTGAAAAACAGTTCATTTCAGGTTTACATTCAATTCATTTATATGCAACAGCATCTAGTAAAAGAAGCCAAACGACTGAGACTCAGAGACTAAACACCTCCCTCCACCCAACACAGACCCAAACACACACATGATTCATGTAGTGACCTGTCAGAATTTCCCTGTCAGATAATTTCCCTGTCTCACAGACACACACACACACACACACACACACACACACACACACACACACACACACACACACACACACACACAGAGCACTGAGCACTGAGCAGGCGCGCACTGGCTCTCAGGCAGTGATTCTGCAGATGAAAGCATGTGTGGAGGAGCCTGTGATGGCTCAGCATACTGGACCCTCAGAGCCACTCCTATTCACCACAACCTCCACAGACCCATGCGCACACACCGCTCACTGACCTGTCAGAAGGGGCAGCACTCACCAGGCATGATCTGAACCGTGCGCAGTGATCAGAGACGGGACAGAGACGCTGGAAAGGAGAGGAAGGAGCGCGGAGGAGGATGAAGAGAGAGAGAGAGCAGCGGACGAGTGCAGAGTCCTTCTCACAGCTCCACTCTCTCTCTCTATGCCTCGCTCTCTCTCACTCTCTCAGAGCTCCTGCTTTTACAGGGAGGCGGGGCTCAGTCTACACACACATACACACACTCTGGCTCATCTGCTCTCCCGCTTTCTCTGCTGCCCCCTCCTGGACCACTGTCCTCTCTTCTCTCTCTCTCTCTCTCTCTCTCTCTCTCTCTCTCTCTCTCTCTCTCTCTCTCTCACTTTGTCTCTCTGTCTCAGTCTGTATTCACATTAACTGTGTTTATAGCATGTAAAATGCTTCACTCCTCTCTCCACTGCCTCTCTATCTTTTTCTCGCCACCTCTTTTTCTTTTCGCTTCTCTCTTCTTTGTCTCTTACTTTTCCTTCACCCCCTTTTTCTCTTTTTTCTCTCTCCATTTTATTTCCTTCTCTCCCTCTTTCTGTCACCTCTCCCTGTCATACTTAATTCTCATTCTCTCTGTCTTCTCTTTCTATCTTTTCTCTCACACCTCTTTCTGTCTCTCTGTCTCACTTCTTTCCCCCATTTTCTCTCTCCATCTTCTTTCTCGCTTTCTCTCTCTTTGTCTCTCTCTCACCTCTCCCTCTTTGTCTCACTCTTCTCTTTCTTGCTCTCTTTCCCTCTCTCTCTCTCTTTCCTTCTCTCTCTCCTTCTCCCTCTCTCTCTCTCTCTCTCTCAGTATTACATTAGTTGTGTTTATAGCATATAAAACAGAACCTCTTTCTCCATTCTTTTTCTATCCATCCTTGCTGTGTGTGTGTGTCTACAGCATGAAGATGAAACTGCTGCTCTTGGGACCATTTTACATTAACACAAGTTCTAAAACAGCAGCAGTGACGTTGGCTGAGTTTAAAACAGGACAGTTTGTGAAAGCCTGGACTTTACAGAGGACTTGTTTAATAGAAGTCTAGAGGGAGGACGCCTCTTATTAATTATTTTAAAGTGAGCCTGAAAGAACTTCAGGAAGTTCATGTCAAACCAGAGGATCAAAGGTTACTAAGGAAACTTCACAGTCCTCTCAGTTCAAATGAAAGAGAGCCGCTTCCCTGTAACACTGGAATGATTAATTTTCAAGATGGATAAAAGAAGAGTTTAGCGAGGCTGTTAAAGTGGAGTATGAAAAGCCTTCCAGCTATTCAATTAAAGGCAATAAATATGAGGATGCAGCATGCTGAGGCCTGCACTGAGAGTATCATTCATCATGTGTTCAATTTCCACACTAAGACTGGGGAAGTAAACAGGAGTTTAGAACATTATTTAAACAGTATAGAGAAAATGATACTCCTAAGCACCAAGCAAGAGCTGGTAGACAACCAAAACTGTCCCCATCAGATAAACAGCACCTCAAACAGCTCTCCTCATTGAGAGAGAGGAGAAAATCACGCTCCACCATGAGTCGGATGACACAGTACTTTTTGTGTGTGTGTGTGTGTGTGTGTGTGTGTGGCTGCCATTCTAAAATTCCCAGCCCTAAATTCTAAATAGCCCACAGCATTTAAAACCAATTTGCTGTTCACCTAAATCATTTAAAGAGCAGAGAGAGAGAGAGAGAGAGAGAGAGAGAGAGAGAGAGAGAGAGAGAGAGAGAGAGAGGGAGAGAGAGAGAGAGAGAGGGAGAAAACAGGAAGAGAGTGCAGGGATGAGAGGGGGCAGGTGGAGAGAAGAGGGAGAGAAAGGACAGAGAGAGAGGCAGACAGAGAAAGAGAGGGAGAGGCAGAGAGATAGAAAAAGAAAGAGAGGGGGTAGACAATAAGAGAGATAAAGAAAAGGGAGAAAGAGGAGAGAGAGACTGGAAGTTGAGAGAGATGGTGAGGGAAAGAAAGAGCGAGAGAGACGGGGAGCAAGAGAGATGGTGAGAGAGAGTGATTGTAGAAAGGAGTGAAGAGAGATGGAGACGGATGAAAAAAGAATGGTTTAAGGCATTGTTTTCTATTGACCTCATTTTCCATAATCTCCCTTCATTAAAAGGGTCTCTCTCTCTCTCTCTCTCTCTCTCTCGCTCTCTCTCTCTCTCTCTCTCTCTCCCCCTCTCTCTCTCTCTCTCGCTCGCTCTCTCTCTCTCCCTTTCACATGCACTGGTATTGATGCTGGCCAAATTACTGCTTTTCATTCCAGATGAATGTAGCTGTCTGGATCTGTGTGGGAGCTGAAAGACAAGCTCAGTCTATAATCAATACAAACACATTAACACCCACATCAAACTAATGCACAAATATGTAACTATACAAGTAGTCTGTGTCTCATATTCCACACTTTCACTGCCCGGAAACAAACATCCAACTGTTTCTGAGGCGTAAAGCATGTGGAGAATCATGACATTCTTTTATTGAATAAATGCAACAAGGACTGATTTTGGTCTTATTGTTATTTTAAAGGCCCATATAAAGTAAAATATACACACACATCTTCTAAGCTGCCTCTCCTTCTCGGTCACGGGGGTGCTGGAGCCTATCCCAGCGGCCATCGGGCGGAGGGCAGGATATACTGGACCGGTCGTCAGTACATCACAGGGCACACAGACAGACACATTTACTTACACACTCACACCTAGGGGCACTTAACCATGTCCAATTGGCCTGACTGCATGTCTTTGGACTGTGAGGGGAAACCGGAGTACTTGTTCAACCTACCACTTTGAACCATACTGAAGTTATAAGCAGGGTTTTAGTCTGGACAGCTTTCTGAATGAGACGCAATACAGCGCAGCCAATCAGAGCAGAGCTCATTTGCATCTGTGAGTTTTAGACTCACAGCCTGTTCAATTGTAAGGGTTGAAGAGAGGTTATGAAATGACCACGACTCATGAAGAACTAAATTAGGACTGTATTTGATACATAAAACCTCACAAACCTCACATATCATCAGGTGACCCCAGAAAAAACTATCAAATACATGTGAGACGTAGAATACGGGCTCTTGAACAGAGCTAATATGCACACATTTGTCAAAGCTATTTCAGAACAATGTTAATGCTACATTGTAAAAATGATTAGTGTAATTTACATGTATAACTCATTTGAATTCTTCTTCATGGTACTGTTAGTAGCCTCAACATAAAAGTGCATATTAATATGGGAATATGCATAATTTACAGCAACTTTAAGAGTGTCATAACAGCATCTGCATGTATATTTGAGGCTCTCTTTTTATTATTCAAATCAAAGCTGTGAAAAACAGTGCTGCCTTGACAGTTTGATTAAAAATGTCTCCTGCTCAGGCCTTCCTTACGTCCTTTTCAGAGAATTAATCTCTCCTTTTATCAAACAAAATTTATTAGGCAATAAAGTCGTGCTGAGATTCCAGCTGATATCACTGTTTCCTTGACAACATCGGATTTCTGCAGCTTGAGAGGGAAAATACGCAAAGAAACTGACCTGAGCAGTGAAAACTCAGCGTGATCTGAGCTTGTGAATTCTTTAAAACCCCTGCTGGAGAGGCATCCGAGCTTGAGAGCAGATTTACAGTGCCTGAGAATAACATGAGCGAAAACTATGTGCTGATGCATCTCTACACAACTCTTCCTTCACACTGCATTGTATAAAGGCATATTTTTAATATAGATGTTTTACTAAATCCTTCACTAAACACCACACACTGTGATTAGGTGCATGTGGCGCTCATATCATACCGATCTCTTAATTGGATCAATTGGAAATGAACAGTTAGCGGCAAAGGCCAGATTTACTAAAAGAGGCACTTATACTGACAGCCTATAACACTTGCAAATGGTAAATGAACACAGCCTCTTCTTCTTCTTCTTCTTTCGGCTGCTCCCTTTAGGGGTCGCCACAGCGGATCATCTGCCTCCATCTTGCCCTATCCACTGCCTCCTCTACTTTCACACCAACCATCTCCATGTCCACCTTCACTACATCCATAAACCTTCTCTGAGGTCTACCTCTTCTCCTTCTACCCGGCAGCTCCATCTCCAACATTCTTTGCCCAATATATCCACTATTCCTCCTCAACACATGTCCAAACCATCTCAACCTGGCCTCTCTGGCTTTATCTCCAAACTGCTCCACCTTCACTGTCCCTCTGATCTGCTCATTTCTAATCTTGTCCAGCCTTGTCACTCCCAACGAAAACCTCAGCATCTTCATCTCCGCCACCTCCAGCTCAGCCTCCTGTCTTTTAGACAGAGCCACAGTCTCCAAACCATAATGAACACAGCCGCAACTTCATAATTAACATACAACCTTGTGTTTGGGTCATACTTTTTGTTTGAAAGGTAGGAGAAAAGGGCTCCGTCCCAAACTGCAGCACTAAATTGTGTGTAAGCGATGCACCATTATTAGAAGCACATTCATTAGTGTTGTATGTGTTCGGGACACAGCCAAAACTTACTCTTCTCACAGTTTTGATTTGGCCTGACTTTGGTTGTTTGATTCTGAACTGTCCTTCAAATACTAAAGCCTTTCCTTTTTTTTCATCTGAGAGTATCTGGTCTGTTACAGCCATCTTGTCGCTTCATTCATAAGCTGAGAATATCCACTTAGGCTATAACCCGGCTGTTTGTAGCCCAGTCTGAGCCCTGTTTGAGCTGCTTTTTGGAGAATCTGATCCTTGTGAACCTGTAAACATTTGTGAAAAAGATCTATTTGCTAAAACACTGCAGCTCCTCCATCTTGGGTGTTGTCAAGCCAACAGCTGTGATCGGTCAGTGAGTTCATGTTACTGGCGAAAGTTTGTAAAAGTTGAACAGAGGGTGAATAAAATAACGTCACATTTTTATCAGACAAAAAACTGTGTTTGGTGTGTAAGATATCATCAGATATACATATTCTTGAATTAATGTACTGACATTTGATTTCATGATTAAATCATGCTCTGTGCTGTAAAGACATTAATTCTGCCACAGTTTGGTGATTTTCTTGCTGAATGAACTCATCAGTGAATTGCCAGGTTTAGTAGGTGTGCCAGAGAAGGGAAATCAGCAGCTTGTATTGAACTCAGTTCTCCACCCTGTGTTACACAATAACAAAGCTGCACGCTTACTTGTTGTTGTCTCCGTCCTTTAGAGCAGCTTGATTTCTTTGTTAAATGGCTAAGCTGAGCTTGATATCATCTTACCTTAAAGAGTCTTAGTGCCATCTGTGCCAAGACAGAATCTAACCCTTCATCTGCATTATGGATGAACGAGAGAGAGAGAGAGAGAGAGAGAGATCCAGTTGCTACTTAAGGGAATAGTAAGAAAGGAAGTACATTGGAAATCAATGTTAATTGCTGTATTTATGTAATGAAGAAAGGCAGTGCAAATAATGGAGGCCTGAGGAATGGAAAGAGAGAGGCACAAGGCTCCAGACTTCGCAATAGCCTTCCTATTACAGACCGGCCACCTGGCGAATATTTGCTCGATTTAATAATAAAATGTCTTCATTTTATTCGATTTATGCAGAGATGACTTGCCGTTAGGCAAATGCACAAAGGCATGCATGTTTTTTGCCTTCCTGTGGCAACTTCTCAAGCTGTTTTCTCCATCATACATTCATCCATGTATTGCACATATATACACATACAGGTATGCAGTGGTGGGCTAGTCTAGTTTGATGTAGAAGTTATGCTGGTACTAGCTGACCTTCAGCCCCACCCACAGATGCTAATGCTTATATAAGCACAGGCAGAGTCAGAGTTATATGATGCAAACCAGACCACCCTACAGACCAACTGTATTTCTCCAGCTAGACAACACACACACACACACACACACACACACACACACACACACACACACACACACACACAGCACTGCCTTTGAGCAACAACTTTTTCTGATATCTGCACATTTGTATCTTTCTCTTTTCTTACTCTTATTTATGATTTATATTGCTATACTGAGATAAACAAGGTGGCCAGATACTGAAAAGTTTTTGACTTAAATGCGTAATCATGGCAGTCAATATGCTACAAATGAATGCTAATGTTAACTAAGTGACCTACATTAACGTCTTGTCAACATTTCTCACTGCTCACCTGCTCATATATCTCCTCACCCTCCTTAACTAGTTATATGATAGGACCTGTGTCCGATGGTAAAGACTGCATCAATTAACAACTCTAACTTAACCCCTGAATTACTGCAGATATACACCTGTTACATTTATAGCTTGTTAGAGTGTTTTATATATATATATGTGTGTGTGTGTGTGTGTGTGTGTGTGTGTGTGTGTGTGTGTGTCAGGGCCGGATTAAAAGAATGGGCTGAAAGGGCTGCAGTCCCGGGCCTCGCCACTAGGGGGGCCTCCGGTCGCTGAATGTCAAATGACAAAAATTAATAGAAAAAAAAAAAACGAAACAAGCGAAAATGTCGGGCCAAAGGAAACACGAGAGCGGAGCAAAAAAACGAAAATTACAATCAATAAAAAAGGAAAGAGCGACAGAATTATTACAGAAAACACCCAAATTAACCAACATGTGGAGTAGTCAGCCTGCTGTAGCAGCTACCACCAGCAAAGAGGCAACTGTCAGTGATGGACAGCAGCCAACCACCGCTAGCCAACTAACCAGCCCAACTAGCCAGTCTGCTAGCAATAGTGCTACAATCTCTGAGGAAACAAGTGATGGAGAAGAACCAGTGGGTAATGTAGCAGATGAGCCTGTTGATTCTGAGGCAGGGGCGAAAATAGATATATCAACAGATATTGCATGCTGGGGAGAAGTTAATGAGGAGATGCGAAGCTATTGGGTCGGAAAGGGAATTGAAGCACCCACACAATGTCAACATAAAGATGCCGATTTTTCGGCTTCTGAAAGGAGCTATAAAAATCAGAAGCGATGTCTGAGCAAAACATTGTTCAGTCGCTCGCTCAGAAATGGAGAGAAGGTGGCAAGAGAATGGTTGTCTTACTCCCCATCTACTGGAAATGTGTTTTGTTTTTTTTGCAAACTATTCAGTAACGATTCAGTAATGATATTAAAGCTACCCTTGAATTGAAATGAATTGAATTGAAGTGAATTGAATTGAAATCATAATACCAGTTCACTTTAAACGGTAGTCTGTCATAGATTGGTACTGTGTACGCTGATGTGTCAGTGGGTTTGTGTGAGGTCATGCGTCAGAACATCATATGAAGGGCCTCATCCTGGTAATTAGCCCCGGGCCTCAGGAAGTGTTAATCTGGCCCTGGTGTGTGTATATACATTATTGGCCCACAAGGAATTCTCTTCTTGATTGCCTGCTCTGGTATTGACCAAGGAACTACAGGAACAAGCAACTCCTGCTATATCTTAACCGAACTTAGTAAGACAACTGAAGCTAGAACACAGAAATACTAAATTGTTAGCTGGCTATTTTTTATTTAGTTTAGTATATGACGTTAACATTTAATATTTTGTACATTTATCCATTATTATTAATTATGCAGCTATTAGTAGCTATTAATTATCCAGCTATATAGACAGCTATTTGTAGCTATTGGTAGAGCCTGTGCCGGTAATGAAGTCCTCTTACTGAGGAAAATAAGAGCGGTAAACAGTTAACTTGGGCTGAGGTGTCATTTTTTAAAGTTGCTTTATCATTTCCTTTTGTAATTTTCTGATGGCCCCTTTCTCCTGACATATGAGAGCTGAGGCATGCTTTTCCTGAGACTGAAGTCATTTTTCAGTTTGAGACCTGATGCTGTGGTGTGAGGATACACTGTACCATAGAAGCAGCTTCTCGTAAAAGCATGAAATCTGCCGCAGCACTGAGTGTGTTAAACTCACGCAGCTGCATATAAAGTGCAATAAATATGACAGTAATGTAAGATATCACCCAACATGTTTAAAAGTTCAGTTATGTTCATGAGTACATGAGAATAATTTTTTGTGTTTTTTTTATGACTTACATTAATATAAATCAATACTTCAAAAAAGAACTGGCTGTAATTGAGTTTTTACAGTTATTATGGGCTGTTCCTGTGGTAACTTGTTTAGCTAATCATTTACAAATCAATTAATTACCTATCAGACACAATTCTGAACAAATCCTAGGATTTTGTTACTGTGTATATGCAGCAGATACATGTTCATTCCACAAGCTACATTTTCATCTACAGTTTTCATCTTTTTTATCTATTTTTTATTTTTTTACAAAAAATGTTTTAACACTTCAGAAACTTTTTTGAAGCAGGCTATTGATAAGGGTACAGCCAGTATTATTTTATGAATGAAACATTTTTCTATTCTATCTTTAATAGAGAAGTTGGTTAATGACTAAAATGTTGCAAAAACCTACACTGGAAACTTTCATTTTCGGGGAAATTGGCACACAAATTTATAATAATTTCACAAATTTCTTTCAAGTGAATCTTACACAAACAAGCACAACCATGGTCGTGAGGTACAGTTGGACTAAAGAGGATATAAGAGAGTTTAAACAGTTGGGGGAGAAATATTATCTATTATTGTACCGAGAGTGCGTCACTGCGAGCGGCTGAGAGCGCGTCACTGCGGCAACGTTTTGTGCTATAAGCTCCTAAATCAACCAAAAGTGGTAAGTACCTGAAATATCATGGCTTCTGCTGGTTGTTTTGTCTGCTCAGAGTGTGGCATGTTTAGTTTAACCTACTTTTCCACCTCTAGTGATAATTATAGTGGCTGTGTTTGTGCTAAGTGCCAGCTAGTTAGATCTCTGGTGGAGAAGGTGGACCAGCTAGAGGTGCACATCTGGGGGTTATTAAAGGACAGACAGCAAGATTCAGTGTTAGCAGCTCCGGGTGCTCTAGGGGGAGTTAGCACCCCCTTGACTCCGGTGTTAGAGCCCTCACAGCGGGGTGAATGGGTGACGACTCGGCGGTCTAGCCGGAAAGCTAAAGCTAATGCTAAGGCCAAAGCTAGCCCACTGGAATGCCACGCTCCTCTAATTCGCCTGACAAACAGGTTTGCCCTGCTCAGTGAAGCACCCACACCTGTTAAAAGTACCCTGATTATAGGAGACTCGATTGTCTGACATGTGAAATTAGCTACTACTTTAGGGGTGCCAGCAGTAACAGTTGGCTGTTTACCGGGAGCCAGAGCACCAGACATTAGAGGCAACCTTAGACTGTTAGCTAATAAGAGATATTAAACAACCTAATCAACACATATCCGTATTCTGATGATAGCACTAACACCTTAGATCTAAAGTTTGGACTACTTAATATAAGATCACTAAACTAAAAAGCAGTCATCTTTAATGAAATTATAAGTGAGCATAAATGTAACATTTTCTGTCTCACTGAAACATGGGTTAGACCAGATAAATATTCAATGAAATTGAATATTTAAATGAAGCCACAGGCCATAATTATGCACATAGGCCAAGATTATCAGGCAAGGGAGGTGGAGTATCTGTAATCTACAAAAATACTCTAGATATTAGTCAGAAACAATGTGACAATTTCACTTCCTTTGAGGTCCTTTCACGTTACAAACCCGGTCACAAAAAAGAACGCAGACCATCAGGGCCCTACTCTGTATTTTTAAAAGAATTTACTGATTTCGCTGCAAACCTGGCTGTGTGCAATGATAAAGTAATAACTTTAGGAAATTGTAATATTCACTTTGACAAGGCAAATGACCCACTAGAAAAGGCATTTACTTCAATTCTAGACTCTGTTTGTATTACCCAAAATGTAACAGGGCCTACACACTACTGTCGTCACACGTTAGATTTAGTTTTGACACTAGATCTTAACATAGACAAGCTTAACATCCTACCGCAAACCTCAGCAATCTCTGACCATTACCTAATTTGGTATGAGCTATGACTTGGCCATAATATCTGTATTCAAAAAGCGTTCAATAAAACCTTTTACCACCCTACAATTCATAGAAAACCTACCAGAAGTGTCAATGCCAGTTTTCACTCCATCAGACCCAATGGAGCTAGATTTACTAACCGATTATTTAGAAAATACCTTCCAATCTACTTTAGAAAATGTGGCGCCACTTAAAATAAAAATAATAAGGCAGAAAAAGCTCACCCCATGGTACAACGATAAAACCCATACCTTAAAACAAACAGTTCGGAAACTAGAGCGGACATGGCGACAAACCAAGCTGGAAGTGTTCCACTCTGCCTGGAAGGACATCCTTATAGAGTATAGAAATGCTCTCACTAAAGCTCGCTCAGCATATCTGGCCTCGCTGATCGAGATTAATAAATATAATCCTAGAGTTCTGTTTGGTGTGATTTCCCGAATCACAAAAAATCAGGCAGGTACTGAACCACAAATTCCGGCAACTCTCACCAGTGAAGTTTTTATGGACTTCTTTAATAATAAAGTTTTAAATATTAGACAACAAATTCAACCCACAGTATTTAATCCAACTTGGCTGTCATCTGATTATCTGATATAAAACAAAACACAGTTGTAGAAAAAAGGCTGGAAACTTTTTACCCAATCCCACAGCTAGAACTAGAGAAGATTATCTCCTCTGCAAATTGCACAACCAGCACACTCGATGCAATTCCCTCAAAATTACTCAAAGGAGTACTGCCAGTTATTATAAACCCTCTTTTAACTATAGTAAACTCGTCCCTTAGTCTGGGCCATGTACCCAAAGCTTTTAAACTAGCAGTTATCAAACCCTGATCAAGAAACCAAATTTTGATGTTAGCGTATTGTCAAATTACAGGCCTATTTCTAACCTACCATTTATAGCTAAAATCTTAGAAAAGGCTGTGGCACAACAACATGGTTCATATCTACATAAGAACCATATATATGAAATTCCAATCTGGATTCAGGCCACATCACAGCACTGAGACGGCTCTAGTTAAAATAACTAATGATCTTCTTCTTGCCTCTGATCAAGGCTACGTATCCCTGTTAGTGCTACTTGACCTCAGCGCAGCTTTCGATGCAATAGACCACAAGATTCTCATAGAAAGGTTAGAAAAATATGGTGGGAATCACAGGGACAGCCCTATCAGGGACAGTTCCAATTTTACCTAAAAGAACATTATCATTTCGTCAGTGTAAACAATTTATCTTGCAATTATTCAAAAGTAAGATTTGGAATTCCACAAGGCTCTATTTTAGGACCATTATTATTTACACTATACATGTTACTGTTAGGCACAGTTATAAGTAACCATGGCATTAACTTTCATTGTTACACAGACGATACACAACTGTACATATCAGCCAAGCCTGATGACAAATACAGATTAAAGAAAATGCAGGACTGTGTAAAAGACGTGAAACACTGGATGTTACGGAACTTCCTCCTACTAAACAGTAACAAAACAGAGGTTCTCCTTCTGGGTCCAAAATTGGCAAGAAATAAACTACCAGATTTAATTTTAAATCTTGTTGACTTTATAGTTACACCTGGCTCAGCAGCAAAAAATCTTGGCGTTATAATTGATTCAGATTTATCATTCGATCACACATAGGCAGCATCAGCTTCTTCACAACATTGCCAATATAAGAATTGCCCTTTCCCTGCATGACGCAGAAACACTAGTACATGCCTTTATTGCTTCAAGGCTAGACTACTGTAATGCACTACTGTCAGGATGTACGAGCAGGAATCTAAGCAAACTTCAACTAGTCCAAAATGCTGCAACCAGGGTTCTCACTAAAACTGAGAAAAATTTGATCATCAGCCCAGTGCTATCATCACTTCATTGGCTGCCTGTTAAATTCCATATTGATTCTAAAATTCTTTTATTGATGTGTAAGGCCCTACATGGGCTCGCTCCTGAGCACCTGCAAGACCTTATTTCCTATTATGAGCCATCACGACTACTCAGATCCCAGAGTGCTGGCTTATTAATAGTTCCCAGAATTAATAAGGCTGCAACTGGGGGAAGAGCCTTTTCTTATAAAGCCCCCAAAATCTGGAATGATCTTCCAGAAAATGTTCGGGACTCAGACACAGTCTCAATCTTTAAAACTAGGCTGAAGACTCACTTGTTCAGTTTAGCTTTTGGTAGGTAACGTTCCCCCTTAGATAAAGGCAGAAGATCCAGGGGTCCATAGATACAGGGAATTATAGTAAACTGAGACGCTGGTGCTGTCGTCCCGCTGCTCGCACGCGGTCACTCAGGTTTGTGGATGGTGGAGCGGAGGGATGCCAAACTGTTTCAGAGTGCTGCCCTGTCTGTGTGTCCTTCTGGTTCTCTCCTTTTAGTTAAGCTGTCATAGTCAGATCTGCCGGAGTCATTAGCCACACTCTGGAAATATTCACATTCCCTGTTTTACATACAAACAGACAGAACAAAACTAATTCCCTCTCCCTGCCTTTTTTCCGAGTATACAACCGCCCACATGTCCGGCCGGAGACTGAAGGACGACTGACTGTCGAGCCCTCCTGCTATTCACTTCAGACCAGCTGCCCACGCCCCAGCTACCACCACCTGCCTTGGACTAGCTGCCCACCCTACACTGATGTTTTCATAGACTCCTAGCTATTACTACTACTAATACTACTGCTATTAATATTAGTAGTATAATCACTTGTAGGTAGTTTGACCAGAGGAGGATGGGTCCCCCCGTAGTGAGCCTGGTTCCTCCCAAGGTTTCTTCCTCAGCTCTGAGGGAGTTTTTCCTTGCCACCATTGCCCCTGGCTTGCTCACCTCAGGTTTTTTACATTCTTGTTAAAACTTTGTCTTTTCTAGAATTCTGTGAAGCTTTGTGACAACATCCATTGTAAAAAGTGCTACACAAATAAATTTGATTTGATTTTGATTTGATCTCTCACATAAAACATCTGATGAAAAAAAGTAATAATAATTAAATAAAAATCCCATACACAAATGTTCCATATCAGCTGGTTATGAGAAAATCAAGGAAGTAGAAGGTACACAAGTTGTGACATGCATTAAATTAGAGATGAAACCATGTCAAACACAGTTACTTTTATTGACAAACTAAAAATTATGAGTCAATTTTTGGCTCATCATTTTTTTTTTTTTTTTGTAAACCACTGTTACTGCTAAAAGTCAGTTTAATGGTAACAAGCTGGTGGGCAAACATTTCTTGGTAACACTTTCTTCAAACCTTGCTTCATCACATTGACATTATCATGCCTTAAACACGTCATGGCTGATGTTAAATGATGTCATGAGTTGTCATGACAGGTATTCTTTAGTAATATTACAGTATCATCTTACCATTACTGGCCATTGTCAGGACAAATGCGACAATGTCTGATGTCATTCCAGGTTATGTGACGTACTCATTTCTGCTGTGTGCTCTAGTTTGCTGTAATGACATCAAGCATCATGACAATTACCAGCAATAGAAACACTATTATAGGACATTATAGTAATAATAGTGTCCTATTATAGTAATAGGACACTGTTATATTAATGCACATATGCACATATCCTCTCATAACAGCATATAACATCTGCCATAATATGTTTATGGCATGATTATGGCGATGTAGCAGGGTTCAAGCAAATTTTTTCCAAATTTGTGCAGAAAGTCAATGGAAATGTAGCTACTGACGTCATTGCAGATTACTGACACTGAAATGTCACTCAGGCGGTTTATAATACAGCACTGCTATCTACGACAATCCTTAACTTTACTCAAGGGCAGTTGTTATTAGAGTATCTGGCAACACAAAAGGCATCAACGTCTTTTTAAAATGTACTTACACACGTCCATGTAGCCCCAAAACGACTATAGATGTACTCATCTGAAAAAATGTCACTTACACAAAGCCTGGCACTGAATACATGAGTCCAACAGTGATCCATTTTGTTCCACAAAGCTCCAGCGCACTCATTCCCCCTTTCTCTACCACTACCACTATTACCCACAACAGGCTAGTCAACCCATGCTATCCACATGCAGACAATGACTCCACTTAATCCAGTTAAACGAGATGCTTTTAGGATTAGCAAAGTCCACACAGCAAATAATCTCATTTGGAGAAAGAATGGATGAGCAGCTCGGAGCTTAGACTTGGGTTAGCTTGCTAACACTGCTACTGTGGGCTAGTGCATGCAGCACATGCTAAAGCCTAAATGCATAAGAGAAGCTAAGAGCTAATGCAAAGCTGAACAGGGGACCTGCTAACAGCTAATGACCAGATTAGTGAGAGAAATGCTCCGTGCTTTTGTTCAGATTGGAAGTAAAGGAGAATTTGCAAGGTGCAGCTCAAGGGTATTACAGTTTCACAAAAGGCAACGCAGGAGGACTCTCTGAGGCCAAGCCTTAGCTAAAGATAGCAACAAAAATGTTGATGGTTGAGCCTATGAAAGGAGGAATATAGCAGTGATTTACGACGCATGATGCAAGAGAGGGAAACAATGTGGTTTAAAGCTTGAAGGAGGAGCAGTGAAGGAGTGCAATTGCTAAAAATGTGTAGTGTAGGGTAATGTAGATAGGATTATAATGATCTTATTCATCAGAAGCATTGGCATTATCCTGAAGCATTTAAGTTATATGGCAATTTATCTATGGGTTATATTGGAATTCACACTACTGTTTTAGCATCACTCAGTACTCCATATTTTATTCAGTACTGCGATGGAGATTTAACCCTTTAAAAGTTTTATTACGCAATTCTATAACCTAAAAATAGCTCAGTCAGTTTGCACTGAAGTCCCTGTAGTGACTGAATAATGAGTCTTAGTCTGTAGTAAGCCTGAGATTTTAAGGGGTGAAATTACATCACCAGGCAGCGATTTACATTATGTTTCATATAGTATTTCAGACAACAGGATGTTACTAAGTAACAACTATTCAGAAGGATACTGTACACCAATTATAATCACTATCACTTTATTTTCTGTTATTTTATATAGTTTTATTGTATAACTAACACTCTGTAAATAAAGCCATGTGCAAAATATACCACTGGATTTTGCTGGCCAAATTTTTTGAGCATGATTTCTGTTCATTTGCTGAATTTCACAAAAAATATGCTACATATTTCCAAAAAAATGAAACATAAAATATCAAATGTGCAATATTTTTTATGGGGATGGATATAAATAAACCTAATTGTATTTATTAATTTACTCGTTTAATTATTTTGAAAAGTTTCATTCTCCCAGTATGTTAATTTCAGCAAATAAACAGTGATTGTGCATTTAAATGTGCAGAAGTGAACTCTCTGTAGAGGATGTGCTAACTTATATTCACTTAGAAAATCAACAAAACGGGTAATATGACCAGTACCCAAACTTTTGCATACGACTATATTTGTATGTATGTCTTTCAAAGCATCCGTCATGATGTCTGACTGCTGCTTTGCAGTGCGAAGCATTCTAAATATTCAGTTTATTATATCATAGTCATGCTTATGCAAACATTTGCCTCTCCTGGGCACAAATACAACTTACTACATGTATAGCTTCATTTACATTTACAGATTTATTTGAAATCTATCAATGAAGTAATGTTAGAATCATCTGATGTATATTTACATTATTGCTCAAAAGTCAGACACCACCTTTCATTTATTCAAGTTCCAGTCAGAGCAGACATGAAGTACAAGTTATTCAGGGAAAAAGAAAAAAACAGATTTAACAGAAAAACACACAGATGCCTTCACAAATACACAGATAAATACTTTTATTACTGCTAACATTTCTGTAGTATCTCCAATTTTTCACGATTTTTAGTTTTGTACATAATTAAAGCTCAACAGCTGTCCTTCACAATGTGTGAAAGTTACATGATGAATGGACCAATAGAAATTCTCTACTTACATGGCAATAAAAATAATGGTTTTGTGTATAATGGTATGTACTTTAATGGTATGTACATCATCTTGTAACTGGCCAGAACTTTAGAAGTGTGAGGGACATGACTGAAAATCAGAAAAACTTATCAAGAACACTTTGTTTCTACCTTATCACAAAATCACTAGATCATAGGACACCAGAAACCAGTGAATGATCCAGTCCATCGTGAACTAGTGATGTTCACTCCACGATATGCCTTCTGCCAGAAAGACAGGAGCTACTGAGCCTTAGAAATGAAACAGCAGAAAACACTGACAGAAGAATCTAAAATGAGAGCTATTTATAAGAGGAGAGGAAGAGAGGGAATAGTGGAGGGATGAGGAAACGACAGATTGGAGTGTAAAGCGCTGTCAGTTTTCACAGCGTGTCAACAGTGACCTCGATAACCAGCTACCTGTCAAACACACACACACACTCGCCACGTCTCAGTGTGAGTACACACATTTAAAATCCCTCATTTATCCTTCAGTAACAGCTGTCAGAAACAGGAACACAAGCCCAAATACACTTTCTTCACCTTCTATCACAAGCCAGATGCATACGCAGTGTTCTAAATGCAGTTTTTAGTCAGGCTTAAGTGTAGGACTGTATTCAGCCCCTCCATAGCTCTTTCCACGATGCTTTAAAGTCATGATGCTTTAGACTAATAGTGTTGAGTTGTTCTCTCACAGTGGAAGAATGGACAGAAACACACCCCCACACCACAGACCAAGTATTACTTGGGTGGTGGATCATTCTCAGCACTGTGTGTTAGTGTGTGTTCTGCTGTTATGAGTGGATCAGACACAGCAGTGCTTCTGGAGTTAGTAAACACTCTCTGTCCACTCTACTGGACACTCCTACCTTGTTGGTCCACCTTATAGATGTAAAATCAGAGACAGTAGTACATCATTGCTGCAGAGCTTCAGATGCAGCATCACAGGATGCTGCCCACAGGACACTGCTGGTTGGATATTTTTGGTCGGTGGACTATTCTCAGTCCAGCAGGGACAGTGAGGTGTTTAAAACGCCAGCAGCACTGCTGTGTCTGATCTACTCATACCAGCACAACACACACTGACACACCACCAACACATCAGTGTTACTGCAGTGCTGAGATCCCCCACCCAAACAGTACCTGCTCCGTGAGGGTCCTGTGGAGGTCCTGCCCATTGAAGAACAGGATCAAAGGGGGCTAACAAAGTATCAGAGAAACAGATGGGCTACATTCTGTAACTGTAGAACAACAAAGTGCACCTATACAGTAAGTGAAGCTGATAAAATAGACAGTGAGTATAAAAACAAGGATGTTATGGCTAATTGGTGTGAATTTAATGGCTCTTTTGACTGAATATTAAATAAAGGTCATATCTGACTTTTGCACAGTACTATACATGTTTGTGCTGGTGTTTAATTGTTTAGTGAAGTTTGATCTAAGTGTGCACAAGTGGTTGAATGTTGCGTTAACCATTCCAGAGGTACTGCCGCTGGAACTAGGCTAAGCACTCTAGCAGGCGTTAGCTAGAACCAAAAACAATGAAAAGATATTTCTCTGTTATCAATGTTACCTTAAGAAACAACCATGTTGGCTGAACATCCACTGAAGACAGGAAACAGTAGTGTAGAAGGCCTCAAGAAGGCTTAATAATGCAGTAATAAGCAGCCAGTTAATTATCAGCTACTGGCTTGTTCATCATTAACAAGCGCAGTATATTATAAGGCATTAAAATATCTCACATCCTCAAGTGTTTCAAGACATGTTTTCAACTTTCCACCTAGATTTGCTATTTAATATTCCTTTGCGTTAAACTGCTACCTGCTACCACCAGCATGCCAGTTTACTCCGTGTACCCCATGTGTACCCCTCCCAGTCCCTGGTAGTGCATAAACATGATGACCTTTGACAATTATGCAAATTAGACTTTTTCGTTGAACTGTTCCTTTAACAGAATTGCCGTAGAAAGTTCTCACCTGTCATTGTCTACAGGTCTGAAGCCAGGCAGGATGTGTTTGAAGCTGCTGTTTCGGTCCAGTTTAGGTTGACTCTTGGTCCTCTTTATAGATCCCTTTAACCTGCGGCTCAGGAAACCCTAATTAGAGAGAAAGAGAGAAACAGAGAAGAGGTCAGGAGGGAAAATGAGTGAAAAAGGGATGAGGGGTAGATTGTAGATAGAGAAAAAGAAATGTTTTTTTTCTGTAGTCATACAAGGTCATTCAACATAATTACATCTTGAAATGTAATTATTTCATTCATTCTTTTATTCATGTTCTCCCTCTCTGTGTGAATTCTCCTGTCACAGTTCCCCCGCTCAGGAATCAACTTCCACTAAGCAAAGGTTGCCATGGAGACAGCAGGCCAGCATCTAGTATGCGGGGTGAGAGAGAGGAAGAAAGAAAGAGAGAATGAGTGAGAGGGCAGTAGGAAGGAAAGATAGGAGCACAAGGGCAGTGGAGATCAAAAGTGTGTAGAGAGACTGATGACCCTTTGAGGTCAGAGTAGCGGAAGAACAACTGAAAAAACACAGCAAAAATAAAAAAATAGAAAGAATGGTGGAAGAATGAGACAGAATAGTAGACGGATGAGGCAGAATGATGGAAGAATGAGGCAGACAGATGGAAGACTGAGGCAGAATGAGGTAGAATGATTGAAGAGTGAGGTAGAATGATAAATGGATGAGGCAGAAGGATGGAAGAATGAGGCAGAATGGTGGAAGAATGAGACAGAAAGATAAATGGACGAGGCAGAAGGATGGAAGAATGAGGCAGAATGGTGGAAGAATGAGACAGAATGGTAGAGGAATGAAGCAGAAAGATGAAAGAATGAGACAGAATGGTAGAGGAATGAAGCAGAAAGATGAAAGAATGAGGCAGAATGGTAAAGGAATAAGACAGAAAGGTGGAAGAAAGAGGCAGATTGGAGAAAGAAAGGCATAACATTGGAAGAATGAGGAACAATGGTGGAAGAATGAGGCAGAATGGAGAAAGAATGAGGCAGAATCGTAGAAGAATGAGGAAGAATGGCAGAAGAATGAATAGGAATGGTTGAAAAATGAGACAGAATGGTGGAAGAACGAGGCAGAATTGAGAAAGGATGAGTCAGAATGGTTGAAAAACTAGGAAGAATGGTGGAAGAATGATAAAGGATGGTGAAAGACTGAGGAAACATGGTGGAAGATGCAGAATGATGGAAGAGTGTAAAAGAATGGTAGAAGAATGAAAAAAGCGTGTTGGAAGTATAATGAACAAAGGCAAAAGCCAGTACTTGTGTGAAGAATGTACACAAATGTTCTGATCTAAGAGAGAATGTAACCAAACAGTCAGTGGTCTGCTCTCTCACACTTATTACATTTGCATATTCTGTGTAATTAGAGCCCCAAACACCCCCCCACCCCCCCACCCCCTGATTACTCTACCCAAATGAACAAACACTATCCACCTCACGCACACTTGTAATCACAGGCTAATCACTCCGTGTCTCAACGCACCAATCAATTACATTGTGAAAGCACTGTGAATAGATGTAAATGGATGTAAATTGGAAGAGGAAATAACACAAACTCTAAAGCAAAGATATTGTTGCATGTATGAGCTGCTGCATTACTAACTTTCACCAACAAAAACACCAGTAGCATCCTGTTCAGGCTAATATGTTGTTTAAAAATATGGACTTTTAACCGTTAACTGCAACACAGTGGTGTCTCAGTTCGAATTTCTGTTAATTCAGCATTCAACATTACAAAAGTGCAATATTTTAAACAAAAGCTGTGCTTTATAGTGTCCCGATCTAATGCTACAGCCACAAGCTACCATGTTAGCTACATGTTAACGCACTAGCCAAAAGCTAACATAAAAGTCCTTATATGAAAGCCGTCCACTCAGTGATATTTGTAGTCAGCCCATTTGAATGGGCAGACATCTATAAATCTGAAGCCAACCTTTAATGATGCAGCGATATTGACATGATATTACACAAAATATATTCCGTCAAGCCACTTTGTCAACCGCACCTTGTTTCTACGCTCATTGTCCATTTTATCAGCTCCACTTACTATATAGGTGCACTTTTGTAGTCCATCTGTTTCATTCTTAGCCCCCTGTTTGTCAATGGTCAGGATCCCCATAGAGCAGGTACTATTTGGATGGGGGATCATTCTCAGCATTGCAGTTACACTGACACGGTGGTGGTGTGTGATTGTGTGTTGCGCTGGTCTGACTGGATCAGAGACTGAGAATAGTCCACCAACTAAAAATATCCAGCCAACAGAGTCCTGTGGGCAGCATCCTGTGACCACTGATGAAGGACTAGAGGATGACCAACACACATCAGCAGCAGATGAGTTGTCTTATAGTAGAAGTGTCTAATAGAGTGGACATTGAGTGGACACGATGCTTAAAAACTCTAGCAGCTCTGCTGTGTCTGTTCCACTCGTACCAGCACAACACACACTAACACACCACCACCACCAGTGTTATTGCAGTGCTGAGAATGTGAGGGTCCATGGGGGATCCTGACCACTGAAGAACAGGGTAAAAGGGGGCTAACAAAGTATCAGAGAAACAGATGGGCTACAGTCTGTAATTGTAAAACTACAAAGTGCAGCTATACAGTAAGTGGAGTTGATAAAATGGACAATGAGCGTAGAAACAAGGAGGTGGTCCGAATGTTATGCCTGATCTGTGTATATTCTAGCATTACCTTAATTTCAATATCTACTTTTACTCAAACACTTATATTTACTTATTTATTACAAACAACACGTCTTATTCAGCTACCTGGTTAAGTAATCTCATACTAAAATGATTTTGGATATCTTCTAAGATGATACTGAATATATTCAAATAGCCATGTTCAAAATATTTTTTAAAGTACTTCAGTCACAACTTGGCCCAAAAGAGTCTTGCTGTTCTTTCTAGTTGGGTCATTTTACTGTTGACTGTTAAAATGGAAAGTCCAGCTCAACTCATAACGATAGAGTAACCGGTTACATGACCTTTCCTGAGTTGGCTCAATTTGAGTACCCTAGTTCACTCCGCTCAGACTTCTTAGCTGAGTCAAAAGATCTCTTCATATTTACTTCTGCTTCTCAGTTAGGTAAATAAAATCAACTTGTTTTTCATACTCAACTTCCCCACTAGCCAGAACTCTTCCCATCACACAATCCTGCTAGCCATTTTTCCTCTTGGATACACACGTATGGGTGGCTGTAGCATCGCTGGGGCTCAAACTCACAACCTCCTGGTGTTCTGACAGCTTAGCCCACTGCACCACTCAGGATCTGTATCTGAAGATGTTTAATACACTGTAGAATACATTTGTTGCTTTAGCTTGAAGCATGGTCTAGTCTCATGTGGTGCAACTGCCTAACAATTCATCCCAACATCAGGAGAGTTTGAATCCCATCAATACAATAGCTGTCCATATCTGGAAGCCCAAGGTGGGAGATGAAACTAATTAGTTTAGAATAGTTCAGAGGTAAATGGGTTGTAGAAACAATCGTGGGGTTATATGAGTTATAGAAACAAATTGCTGTAGCTGGGGGGTTAAACTGAACACTGTGGGCAAATGGAGCAGAGCTCCATCCACAGTTCTGTGATTTGAGGGAAATGTAAAGCATAATATAGTCTTTAACTCTTTGACGATAACCTTCAAACAGCTACACATTCTCCGGAGTCTGTTCAAGGGACACAGTTATCGCTGAGCTACTTTTGCTCTGACTTAGGCTATGGCACTGCAGAGCACTACACTGACTGCTCCTAGTTGCCCATGTATTTGACATGGGTGATTTCCCTTGTTCTACACAAGGAACCTGATATCCATTCAAAGAACAAAGAATCCATTTGTTTACAGTATCCCTCTCCACTCTAACTCGATCCGTCTCACTCTGAACGTCTCTGACATACCTGAAACCCCTGGAGATCGAGAAAAGCAACCACTCAAAGAGTCAAGTTCACTTCTAGATAACAATTACGTGCCTATAGGTTGACTCCCACGCCTTTCTCTGCTGCTGCTTTACTGCGTCTTTTTGCAGTGTGTTGTCACATACAGAGTGTGGGAAAGCTGGGGGCTGTTTAAAACATCAGACTCCAGAGTCCTGCGTAATCTATCCATCTGCGAGTATGTGGTGGCGTCTCCCGTGGCGCAATCTGTTAAGTAGGCCTAAGCTTGATTTGTACGTCACTCGCATCTGTTATACCAGATTTTGATATGATTGGATTTATAAGACCGGATTCTTCCTTACAGAAGTTGTTGAATTCGGGTTCATCGGACATGTCAGGATACCGGAGTGTTACCATGTCATTTTAACACTTGCTATGTTTAAGGGGTCAAAGTAGCCAATCTAATAGCTGGTATCTTGCCAACTTTACCTTTCTGAGATGTGATGAGTTGTCCTCCATTGAAAAGATGATTTGAAGACTTAACACACTCAAAAAAGTTGCTTATTCCTGAGTTCTTTAGTATAGGTACTGGTTCTATTTAGAACTTTGAGTTCTTTGTAAAACATTTTCATGTTTTCATGTTTAACAGTGCTTTGAACGGATGGAGAAGGTGTTGTATATGTTTTTATATACAGCCTTTTGGAAAATGGTTCTACATAGCACCAAAAAGGGTTCTGCTATTGTTATAAGCTTGGGATCGTGACAGTAGTAGAACCCCTTTTGGTGCTATACAGAACCTTTTTGTACGTATATTGTTGTGTATCTTATATCTTGAATCTTGTAGTTGTTCTTATTGAGAACAATGAAATATTTCCCGTGTACCATTTATTATGACATGATGCAAATTCTCAAATTGATATTTCAGGCAGCAGAGTGGCAACCACCCTCACACAGCCCAACTGGCACCTGCTAAATATGCGTTGTGTATAAAGTGGAGGGATTAGAGTAGGACTTTAAAAGCTCTTGGTAGGGCAGTTTGGACACACCTCCTGTAGCTGTACATGGCTGAAGCCCTAATAGTCCAGAGACACCGGAAAGTGTGAGCAAAGGCCCATTGAATGAGAGCTGAGGTCTCGGTCACACTTCACTCTTACCCATTGAACACCTGCGATGACCACCGGGATACACAGTTCTGATAGGACATAATGCCAAACACAGAAATTTCATTACTGCTATGCCAGCATTTACCAGTTTCTCTCACTGATTTTTGCACTTTACCTTTAATGATAAACCAATTTTTCTGGATTGTCCAAGCATACAAACTTTTTTGTGACACTGAGGTTTTTTTTTTCCATCCAGGTTTTTTATACACATAGTCAAAGTCCCCCAACAAAGAAATGGATGGAAAACCTGCTACAGAAACGTTGCTGGCCATGCTGCGTCAGTTTACTCAGTAAAGCCATGCACATATAAGGGGCAGTTTTTTGCTGCTTCTTTTGAGTAGTATGGCACTTCTATAATGTTTTTCATATAAAAAAACGGAAAACCTGACGCTCAAAAGCATCACAGAAATTCTTCTTTCATGGTCGTAACTGAGATGTTGACCTTTTTCCCAGTAATGTATCAGCTGCTGTTCTCACATGTCATTTTCACTGCTGCATAAAAGTTACCAGCATTTCGACGTTCCCAATGTGCATGTGTGAAAGAGGCTGGTGACAGCAGGAGCACACACGACTTTAGCAACTTTAGCAAAGACCTGTGCTCATAAACTTATAAACACTTATTGTCAACTAACATGTCTTCAGAAATTACATTTATCATTCGTGATTTAATCAATTGCTTGGTAACAGAGCTCAAGTTGCTGGCCAGCTAACTAGCTAGAAAGAGTTAAGTACAGAACTTAGAACCTAGAACTTAAATACTAAATCAACACATAGCTAGCAGATGCTACTCTGTTACTGGCATCCTCAAGCTGGTTAACTACACATTTCTGTTCATTTTGAAATGTAGTTATGTCATAACTGAAGTTTGGGGAGAGGAACTTGGCTGAAACCCCTCCTTCTTCCAAACTAATGCTCTATAAATTCATGTCCTCACTTTCTGTTCCCATAACAAAGTGTTCGCAGTCCCCACCACCACCCCATGTCTTCCCTGTTCCTCAGTCCTAAGTATGTCCTACCGCAGCTATAAGAGGAATCCAGCCTTACAGCTACACACAAAAGCCACTCAAAACTCCAGACCAAGTTCTCTCCACTCCCTCAATGAGACTTCCCTCATACTACCACCATCTGTTGAAGGCATGGTCTGAACACACAAATTGTTGATTTAACCTTAGTAAGAACCCAGCTTTGCTGCCAGGCCCAGCTGGAGGAAGTTTTTAAGTATTAGATACATAAAGTACAAGGTTGATGGGATACCATATCTCATCCCTGGTCAGTGTCAATATTGTAAATAAATGTGCTTTAGACTCACTTGATTCATACAAATGAACACTATATTATGTTTTGTGAAAGATGGATATTACCGTTTTCTGATAACATCTGACTGAGATTTCATTTCCTGCTTTATTTCTTCTTTAAACCTTTCACTTTAAACAATATTGTCCTCAGAAAAAAAGAAACTTTAAGTAGCTGTGATGAAACATGCTCACAAAAAAATTCATTTTATAAGATTATGACAAAGTACCATCAACAAAGAGTTATTAGGCTATTTTTGTAATCCTGCACAACAAGAGGGACTATCAATTATGATGGGTTGAGCAATAAAAAGATGAGAAGCATTTTATGGTTACTCTTTGATGGCTGATGCCAGGTTCCTTCTGTCTATAAAGAGGCCACATTGGACAAGTAGTCTAATCAAATGTTACATCAAGAGTACGTTAGCCTGCCCTAGACAATCATGTTCAAAGCCAAGTTAGAGGGGTCGTAAAACCCCCAAGCATTGGGCTGTGGAGAAATGAAACCGCATTCCCCAGTATCTTTGAGATCTTTCTCTCTCTCTTTCTCTATCTCTCACCCCCTATATGTATACACACACACACACACACACACTTTCTAAGCCGCTTCTCCCTCAGGGTCACAGGTGTATATATATATATATATATATATATATATATATATATATATATACATACATATATATACACAAGAGCATTAGTGTGGTAAAGTGCTGATGTTGGAGGATTAGATCACAAACACCCACTCTATTATTTATATAGAGTATACATACATATATATATATATACTCTATATAAATAATAGAGTGGTGTTTGTGATCTAATCCTCCAACATCAGCACTTTACCACACTAATGCTCTTGTGGCTGAATGCAATCAAATTCTAACAACTATGTTCAAATGATGCTTTGACATTCTTCTGCTCTGTCTGCACAAATGTATGGGGCCATCAGTGCTCTATTTTGCATTTCATAATGCACCACACGTTTTCAATTGGAGGCAGGTCTGGACTGCAAGCAGGCCAGTCTGGTGCCACATTTTCTGATTATCCAGCCATGCTGTTGTAACACATGTAGGATGTGGCTTGCTGCTGTCATGTCAATAAGCATGAACGTCCCTGAAATAACAGTCAAAAAGGCACCATATGTTGCTCCAAAATGCATATATTTCTTATAGCAAGAATGATGCCTTCACAGATGCACAGGTTGCATGTACCATGGGCACTAATACACCCCATACCATGAAGGATCCTGTATTTTTAACTAAAAACTGGTAATATACTGGTTGGCACTTTTCTTCTTTGGCCTGGAGAAGCCAAGGGTCATTATTTGCATAATCAATCTGTGCATCAGTTTATTTCAAATGAGCTGAAGCCCAGAGAAGTTGGCAGTGTTTCTGGGTGTTGTTGATATATGGATTCTGCTCCGCATACCAGCCTTAACTTGATTTATGGATGCAGCAAAGAATGGTATTTATTGACAAACAGGTTGACGAAGTATTCTCAAGCCCATGTGGTGATATCCATCAAAGAAGCTTGGCAGCTTTTGATGCAGAGCGTTCTAAATGGAATGAAGGTTACCTTCATTTTTGGTTTCCTGAATATTTTGGTGATTTTAAGCACAGTTGAGGGTGAAATATCTAAAATCATTGCAGTTGCTACTTGAGGAATGTTGTTCTTAAACTGTTGGATTAGTCTAGTCTTAACCGGCCCCCTTCCCAACATTTTTGGAACAGCACAATATTGATAAGGTAAAATTATATATATACATATGTCTTTTGTTCATTTATATGTTAAAGTGAACAAATCACTGCCTGCTATATCTTTCCATTTTATATCATACTATAATATATGGAGTCTGAGCTTGCTTGTCTCTTTTTCATCATTATAAGTGATGACCATTATAACTCTGACCATTTTTGACTCTGGCCACTATCGCCCTCTGTCTGCAGTTCCAGGAAGAACTGATGACCTTATTTCTGACTGCAGTTAGAGTTGTAAGACAGTGGGGCTCTTGCCAATTTCAATTCACTTAATACATTTTCACTTAAATCATCTGATAAACTTTCACCATGTCTTTGAATCTCCTTGGACAAAGCACTGTTTGTGAATATGAAATCGGCTGGCATTGGTCTACTGGCCACAGCAAACCAGGGTGTGCACCACTTTAATAGAACAGCACAGAAATAAACAGACTAAGGCTGGCTGAATGACACTCACAGAGCTTGTTCAGACACACTCTCTTGTGAGCACTCAGAAAAAGTATGACTCAACACACTGGGCAAACTGTCATGCTGCTTTTCACAGCAAGACTAACAGGCAGTCTAAATCTAGAGCTATAAATACCACTCTTGTCTTTCTCTTTAGCTATTTAGAGCTTTCTCTGTTTGTTTTAGAGCATATGATAAAAATAAAACCTCAAGCCCAAGAACTTTTTCATACTATCTGAATTGGTTAAAGTTGGACACTAATGTTTAGCAGTAACAACAAGTTAAAAGATGGAAAAACACTAATAAGATGAATACAGACAGAGAAAGTGGGCATGGAGAGAGTGAAGAGAGGCAGTCCATTAAGCACATCCATCTCAGTCTCAATGACAGTGGATGCAATACCAGTGATGGCCAGTAGAGGTGACAGTTTGCTGCTGAGTGCAGCTGAAAGAGCTTCATCTAACTATAATATTTTTTTTGGTCCTTTTTTTAAAGATTTGAGGCTATAAAGTTAACTATGACTGTGTGGAAGATGCAGTGATTATATTTATCAGAGCCTTGGTGATACAGATGGTTACTGTGAAAGTGAAAAAGTCAACAAGACGAAGCAGCACTTGGTAAATATCCACCAACCACAGCGAAATCAGCTTTCATAAATCATTAACTTTAAGTTTAAGTTTGATACCAACACTCAAACTTTAATGCATAATATACAGCATATCTATAGAAGCTGACAGTGATCATTACATTTTCTGATATATTTTACAAGTAAGTCAACTTGTCAACAATCAACAAAACACAATGTTTACTGACATCTAGTCTAACCTCAACACTCTGTCCTTTCCATTTTTCCATATTTGCTCAGTTTGCCCAGCTGTAGTTTCCCTCTAATGTATTATCTGAGGCAGGCTTTCATGGTCTTTTTATGATCTTATTGGATTATGATTTTATTAGCTGTCATGATCTTATTAGAGTCAGCAATCCTTTCATAGATTATAAATCAGAGCTGGAAATACACTATATTGCCAAAAGTATCCGTTTGTCTGTCTTCACATGCATATGAACTTGAGTGACATCCCATTCTTAATCCATTCACATTTAATAAATTCACATTTATTTCATGCAGTTACTGAATAATTTGCCTTACAATCACATAAATTCAGATGGACAAACCAAAATATACCCTGGAGAATAAGAGGTTAAAGTGGTGTATGTTGCCAGTTACTCAGTGATAGCCATAATATAAACCGCAGCCTGTTCTGTTACACCGAGCCCATCCTTCCATCCTTGGACACATCAAAGCTTGGTTTGTACATTTGAGGAACCTTCCAAGCCTGAGCACTTTTGGAGTGCATATAAATGTGCTAATAAGTGTGGATATTGTGTTGTAAAGAAGCAGCGATGCCACAACTGAAACGTTAGACTTGAAATAGGAAATTTGCTCTCCTCCAAATCCCCTTTAAAACTCTCTGAGTTATGTCTGAGTTGAGGCATCTGGAATCCAGACCAACTTCAGTTACTATCAAAAGACTTTCTCTCTCTCTCTCTCTCTCTCTCTCTCTCTTTCTCTCTCTCTCTCTTTCTCTCTCTCAGACAGATGTATGCTGTGTTTCAAGTCAAGCACTTCTATAAGGGGTGGTCTTTATGCTGGGTAAAGGGGGCCCCCATAAAAAACAAATTAGATCTGCTGTTGCTCATGTTCAATAATCTATATGAAATATATATGTACATTTTAAAATCAGCTTTAATTTGTGATTGTTATTTTTAGTAGTGTGTGAATGAGAGGGAGGCAGGTGGAAAGGTGAAGATGCAAGGAGTAGAGGTCGTAAAGGTGGATGACTTCAAATATCTTGGGTCAACCATCCAGAGCAATGGACAGTGTAGAAAAGAGGTGAAGAAGAGGGTGCAGGCAGGATGGAGTGGGTGGAGATGGCTGTCAGGGCTGATCACCATGTACCCCAACCAAAAGCCTTGGATGAACCGGGATGTTCGTCTCCTACTGAAGGCCTGCAACATCGCCTTCAGGTCGGGAGATGCACAGGCCTACAGTGCAGCCAGGGCTGAGCTGAAGAAGGGCATCAAAAAGGCCAAACACCACTACAAAGGGAAGGTAGAAGAACACTTCTCCAACTCCGATACCCGGCGTATGTGGCAAGGACTCCAGATTATGACAGATTACAAGACCACCAACCCCTCCCCCGCCTCCTCTGATGTTTCCTTCCTCAATGAGCTCAACAATTTCTATGCTCGTTTTGAGAAAGGGAACCCAACAACTGCAACCAAGGCAGATGTGTCTGCAGACCACCAACCACTGACTCTTTCTCCCACCGACGTAGGAGTGGCGCTGGGCAGGATTAAAGCTCACAAGGCTGCGGGTCCTGATGGCATCCCTGGACGTGTTCTCAGAACATGTTCTGGTGAGCTGGCAGGAGTGCTGACGGACATATTCAACCTGTCCTTGGCCCGTGCTGTGGTACCAAGCTGCTTCAAAACCACCTCCATCGTCCCGATACCCAAAAATTCCAAACCATCACGACTGAATGACTACCGCCCGGTAGCCCTCACCCCCATCATCACAAAGTGCTTTGAGCGGCTGGTCCTAGCACAGCTCAAATCCTGTCTCCCCCCCTCCCTGGACGCCCACCAATTTGCATACCGCCAGAACAGGAGCACAGAAGATGCAGTCTCCATAGCACTGCACTCTGTCCTCTCACACCTGGACAATAAAAATACCTCCATCAGGATGCTGTTCGTAGACTTCAGTTCAGCATTCAACACAGTCATCCCCTCAAAACTCATCACAAAACTCACAGACTTGGGTATTAGTTCCCTCATGTGCAACTGGTTACTGGACTTCCTGACCAACCGACCCCAACATGTCCGGTGGGACAACCACTGCTCATCCACCATCACCATAAACACCAGTGTACCACAAGGCTGTGTGATGAGTCCCTTCCTCTACTCCCTCTTCACCCATGACTGCAAGCCTGTCGATGGTTCCAATACCATCATTAAGTTTGCAGATGACATCACGGTGCTTGGCCTCATCAAAAACAATGATGAGACAGCCTATAGGGAGGAGGTGGATCGTCTGGCTGAGTGGTGCGACACTAACAACCTTCTGCTCAACGCTGAGAAAACTAAGGAGCTCATTGTGGACTTCAGAAGGAATGCTGACCCACATCCACCCATCCACATCAAGGGGATGGCAGTGGAACGTGTGAACAGCTTCAAGTTCCTTGGTGTCCACATCTCCAAGGATCTCACCTGGACGACCAGCTGCTCCAAGCTGGTAAAGAAGGCTCACCAGCGCCTCTTCTTCCTGAGGAGGCTGAGGATGAAACACCTGTCCTCAGACATCCTGGTGAACTTCTATCGCTGCACCATTGAGAGCATCCTGACCAACTGCATCACAGTATGGTACGGGTGCTGCTCTGCCTCAGACCGGAAGGCGCTGCAAAGGGTGGTGAAAGCTGGCCAGCGCATCATCGGTGCACCACTTCCTGCCATAGAGGACATCTACAGGAAGCGGTGTCTGAAGAGGGCTGGGAAAATCATCAAAGATCCCAGTCACCCAGCACACAGACTCTTCACCCCCCTGCCCTCTGGGAGGCACTACAGGAGCCTCCGGACTAAGACCACCAGGTACCGGAACAGCTTCTTCCCAACAGCTGTCACACTCCTGAACTCTGCCTCCTGACATCTAAACAAATAACAATGGACTGTACCCTAACACACAGACTTACACACCACTCAACACCACTTACCGGCACTTACATCTGCTGTATACACTGCCCATTATTGTATATACAGTGTAAATACTCTACCTGTTCATAAGTACATACTTATCCCCCTTCATATTTATAACCTGTTCATAGTACTTTATACCCCCTCATATTTATAACCTGTTCATAGTACTTTATACCCCTTCATATTTATAACCTGTTCATAGTACTTTATACCCCCTCATATTTATAACCTGTACATTCTTGTTTATAACCTGTATAACCCCCTTCATGTTCATACCCCCTCATATTTTTTTAACCTGTATATACTATACTTACTGTACATTGTAAGATATATATTTATATTGCTGCTAAGCACTTCTGGATGGATACAAACTGTATTTCGTTGCTTTGGTTTATGAATGTAGTTAAGGTGGACATAGAGATGGTTGGTGTAAAAGTAGAGGAGGCAATGGATAGGGCAAGATGGAGGCACATGATCCGCTGTGGCGATCCCTGAAGGGAGCAGCCGAAAGAAGAAGAAGAAAATTTTTAGTAGTGTCATTGCCGCTGCGTTGGTTATAATGGGGTATTCTGAGAAATAATGAGGAAAGCAAGAATTTGTTGCTTCACTCCAAAAGCTTACCAAAAGCTAACAGAGTGCTGCAGGCTCAGCAGGCATACTGTACAGCGCTGTGAACGTGTATTTGCCCCTCAGCAGATTTCCCCTATTTTTGCAAGTTTGTCACAATTAAATGTGTCAGATCATCCAACTAATGAGTAAAACATGAGTAAACACAATATGCAGCTTTTAAATGATCATTCCATTTACTGATTAAATTTATTTATTTATTTATTAAAACCTATATCACTTGTGCAAAAAAGTAATTGCCTCCTAAATCTAATAAATGGTTGTGCCACCCTTGGCAGTAACAACATTTGCGATAACTTGTGACGAGTCTTTTACATCCCTGTGGAGAAATTCTAGCCCACTCTTCTTTGCAGAATTGTTTTAATGGCCACATTTAAGGCCTTGCCACAGCATCTCAAACCTTAATGTCGTTTCTTTTGAGTTATTCAGAGGTAGACTTGCTTGTGTGCTTTGGATCATTGTCCTGCTGCAGAACCCATCTGTGCTTGAGCTTTAGGTCACAAACTGATGGACAGATATTCTCTTTCAGGATTTTCTGGAGTGCAAATTTCATGGTTCAGTTCATTGTGACGATCCTGCAGAAGCAAAGTAGCCCCAGACCATCACACTAACACCACCATGCATGCACAGCTGGTATGATGTTATGATGGACTGCAGTGTCTTCTAAACTTTTATGTTCCTTTTGTTCAGCATTGGTTTGCACCTTGCAGCTCTCCCATAGATACCATTTTTCCAGACTGGCAATTTCAGTGACTTGAATGTTACACATCTGTATTTGAATCTCCATTTCTCCTGCTTTTTGAGACCTTTTAACCTGCTTCATATTGCCAGGCAGGTTCTATTTAAGTGATTATTAGATTCAACAGGTCTAGGTGTGGCTAATAAAACTGAACCCAATAGTCAGCTGAATTTTGTTATCTGCTTGATTTAGCAGCTTAGGGGGCAATGACTTTTTCACACAGGGCTGAACAACAATTATCCTTCAGTAAATGAAATCATCATTTACAAACAGCATTTTGTGCTGGGTGATCCTTGTCTAATATTAAAAGAAGATTGATGATCTGAACCTTTCAAGTGTGGCAAATACACAAAGACAGAAGAACTGAGAAAGTAGAAGTATCTGTACTCGCTCTTATTAAATACTAAGGCTTATTCAGGAACTACAGGGACTTCAGTGCAAACTGGCTGAGCTATTCTTAGGTTATAGAAGTAATAGAAGACAGTGTGCTGGATCAACTGACCTAGTACTGGGGTTGTCCATAAGTCTTCCAACAGAAGTTTCTGGGTTTCATGCACTTCTCATTGACGTTCTGACTGCCTTTGAAAAGTAGTCCTTGGTTTTCAATTATTCATTTAAATATTTCTTGCCTGTGACAGACTCCTTTCCTTACTCAATATTAACTATTTTACATTCGTTCATCGGGTCTGCATTCTTTATTCATGTTGTTCAATGTTTTGCTTTCCAGAAGAGAATAAGTTCCCTTTTTGAGTCTTAGTTCCTCTCAAGGTTTCTTCCTCTTGTTCTTAGGGTGTTTATTTTTCTGGCCACCATTGTGCTTAGTTTGCTCAACTGTGGCTTGAAGTCCTTCTGCAGAGCTACTTTGAGACAAAAGATGTTATACAAAGTGCTGTACAAATACAACTGAATTGAACTGAACAAACTGAACTAATACATGGAAGTAACTATTTTTTTTCAAGTGCCTGGAATAAGGATGAGTGCCAGGGAGGAAAGGTCCTGTGTAACATATAATGCCAGTCAACGGTCACAATGGTGCTACTTGTGCATTGAAGGGACTTTTCTTTAAACCAAGCCCCCTTGATTACTGTTGCTGGGCTGTGAAGCTTTCAAGTCTTTGAGCCAACTATGACATTTTCAATGGCAAGATCAGAAATTCAGTTCAACAAAACTGTTTAGTTATGCATTAATATAATTGCAAGCACAACTATGTAACTACTGGTGATGCATTTCCTGTTACAAATGACTTACAGTAATACAGCTTTTGTAAGTACACATGTATCAACTGCAGTATGCACTCATTAATTACATTTATTAATTACACAATTGTATCTTGAAAGGTGTAACAGCGTATTTTCGTGTATGTAATTATAAATGTGTAAGCAGTGGGCGGAAATTACATTTGTAGGAGCTTCTGCTTTCCTGACAAGATCTTTATGATTGTAAGAAGTGTGAAATTGCCTACATTATGAGATTAGGTACACTACATCTGCCCAGAAAATGACAACTTTCCTAACACAGCTGGCCGTAACAGTGTAATGTGTCATGACATGATAACCTGACCAAAGTCCTGGCTTGGCTTTAGTACATGAAAGTCATACCCATGAATATTTACATCAGCTGCACTTCTGGAATCTGTAACTGAATACATCAACAGTAGTTACATCATTGTTGTATGTATTGCTAATACTGTATGTAATTACAGTCTTATTAGAGACGCTTAGCATAGAGTGGGACTTGAAATTCTGAGCAGTTGTTGGTTCAAAACATAAAATTTCACTAAGAATCAAACAAAAAAGGTGTTCAGTTTGCATTTGAATACTACATAAATAACATACTGAATATGTAAAAATAAGGCAAAAAATGCTGATATAGATGAGCCAGACATTAAAAAAAGCACCATTATTCCTGTATTGTTGGTCATGTAAATGGCCAATGGCTGAATGACCAAAGACAATCCTTTGTCTGGTCTTATAGTGATGGACATGCCCTCTGTGTAAATGACACCTATGCTTTTATTCCCGAATACTATGAATGTTGACAGTTCACCCAGTAAGACTGGTGCTACACCGTACACATGTGAGCTAATTTGCTTTGCTGTTAGTTTTTTTATTTGAACCTACTTGTTGATTTTATGGAGACTATTTGCATACAATTCAGTGACTGAATAGAGACAGACTGACAGCGCTTACTGTGACTCTGAAGGGTGTGGCAGCAGCTGTGGGCTCCATTGTGGGTGGGGCTTTGTCAGGGGCGGATCCTGGCATGCTGCGCCTCCGTCCAGTTCTCTCAGGAGGAGAATCTGAGAGAGAGAGAGAGAGAGAGAGAGAGAGAGAGAGAGAGAGAGAGAGAGAGAGAGAGATTGGAATTCATATCAGTACAAGAACATTTCAAAACAGAAAACAGCAACAGAAAGTCTGAACACCTAACATTCCCAAAAATGATTCTCCTTGGCAAATTGTCCACTCTTAAGCAAAATATGCAGCAAGAGGCCACATTATCACTAAAGGTTATTGTGATTGTTATTATTATTATATGTTATATATTTTTGTTGTTATTAACTTCAGAAGAAGCACATCTCCCCCTAAAATTTCATCATAACACTGCGTTTTAATCAGCATTTTTACCAGATTAAAAACTGTGAACTGTCTACTCACTGCACTCTGGTACAGACTTCTTATGTAATGTGAGCTGCATCTGATAGACAGGATAGTCTGCCTGAAAGTGTTTGTGGAAGCTCGTCCTCTAGAACCCACTGAAGCTGGGCTTCAGTACAAGTTGAGACAGAATCAACTTCACTATAAAAAGCAACTTAAAGAAGCTGACCTGTGTCACATTTTTTGTTTTTATATGAATTTGAAAAATATGGTTTAAAATGTTCATTTTAGCTCTATCAACACAATCTGCATTAATGTCACATAAAACATGTTATGTTTAAAGTGAAAACAACACAGCTTTTTTCACATTGGATTCCATATTTACGGAAACAGACCTTTAAGCAATGTCAGAGGTCCGACAAGTATGTGCTTCATTATCAGGAGAATGTGGGTTCAAACCCTGGTGATGCCACAGCTATTGTAAAGTGGGAACAGGGTATATGTGGTGGCACTATATCACTGATTAATGTAAAGTGGAAAAAAAAAATATATATATATATATATATATATACAGTGCATCCGGAAAGTATTCACAGCGCTTCACTTTTTCCACATTTTGTTTTGTTACAGCCTTATTCCAAATTTAATTATATTAATCTTTTTCCTCAAAATTCTACACAAAATACCCCATTGTGACCATGTGAAAAACGTTTTCTCGAGAGTTTTGAAAATTTATTAAAATTAAAAAACAAAGAAATCATATTTACATAAGTATTCACAGCCTTTGCCATGAAGCTCAAAATTGAGCTCAGGTGCATCCTGTTTCCACTGATCATCCTTGAGATGTTTCTACAGCTTAAATGGAGTCCACCTGTGGTTGATTGGACATGATTTGGAAAGGCACACACCTGTCTATATAAGGTCCCACAGTTGACTGCATGTCAGAGCGCAAACACCAAGCATGAAGTCAAAGGAATTGTCTGTAGACCTCCGAGACAAAATTGTCTCGAGGCACAAATCTGGGGAAGGATACAGAAAAATTACTGCTGCGTTGAAGGTCCCAATGAGCACAGTGGCCTCCATCATTCGTAAATGGAAGAAGTTCGGAACCACCAGGACTCTTCCTAGAGCTGGCCGGCCGTCTAAATTGAGCGATCGGGGGAGAAGGGCCTTGGTCAGGGAGGTGACCAAGAACCCAATGATCACTCTGTCAGAGCTCCAGCGTTCCTCCGTGGAGAGAGGAGAACCTTGCAGAAGGACAACCATCTCTGCAGCAATCCACCAATCAGGCCTGTATGGCAGAGTGGCCAGGCGAAAGCCACTCCTTAGTAAAAGGCACAAGGCAGCCCGTCTGGAATTTGCAAAAAGGCACCTGAAGGACTCTCAGACCATGAGAAACAAAATTCTCTGGTCTGATGAGACAAAGATTGAACTCTTTGGTGTGAATGCCAGGCGTCATGTTTGGAGGAAACCAGGCACTGCTCATCACGAGGCCAATACCATCCCTACAGTCAAGCATGGTGGTGGCAGCATCATGCTATGGGGATGTTTCTCAGCAGCAGGAACTGGCAGACTAGTCAGGATAGAGGGAAAGATGAATGCCGCAATGTACAGAGACATCCTGGATAAAAACCTGCTCCAGAGCGCTCTTGACCTCAGACTGGGGCGACGGTTCATTTTTCAGCAGGACAACGATCCGAAGCACACAGCCAAGATCTCAAAGCAGTGGCTTCAGGACCACTCTGTGAATGTCCTGGAGTGGCCCAGCCAGAGCCCAGACTTGAATCCGATTGAACATCTCTGGAGAGATCTGAAAATGGCTGTGCACAGACGTCTCCCATCCAACCTGATGGAGCTTCAGAGGTACTGCAAAGAAGAATGGGCAAAACTGCCTAAAGATAGGTGTGCCAAGCTTGTGGCATCATATTCAAAAAGACTTGAGGCTGTAGTTGCTGCCAAAGGTGGTTCTACAAAGTATTAAGCAAAGGCTGTGAATACTTATGTAAATATGATTTCTTTGTTTTTTAATTTTAATAAATTTTCAAAACTCTCGAGAAAACGTTTTTCACATGGTCACAATGGGGTATTTTGTGTAGAATTTAGAGGAAAAAGATTAATTTAATTCAATTTGGAATAAGGCTGTAACATAACAAAATGTGGAAAAAGTGAAGCGCTGTGAATACTTTCCGGATGCACTGTATATATATATATATATATGGCAGCGCAAAGGGTCTAGTTCCAGTCTTCTCTCCACTGAGGAGGCAGATCTGAGCATGTCCTCTGTTTGTGTGCTGAGTATGGAGTGTGTGTCTATGGAATGTGAGACTTTAGAGGCACGCTATCCAGCACACATAGAGACAGGCCAGTCATAGAGTTCACATTCACCCATATGCACAGCCTTATAGCCCTTATGCTATATGTGTCAAACCACAGAGCACACCTAAACATAGCACTTTTATCTCCATCTGACACCTACAAGAAGTTGTGGTGCAAAATGAAACCCATTCCTGCTGACCTAATGGCATATTACCTATACTTGGTACTGTTATCTGTCAGTTACAGCTACTATATACAAGGCTGTGTTTAAAAGTGGGGCTAAACAGCGTTGGTAAGGCATTCTCTCATGTCTATCTCATCCTAAGACCTGTACTGTGAGGACATAATGGTTGTAGTTTTAGATTTGTGTGATATTGTCATGTATTGAAAATCATAAAGTTCAGCTACTGCCCAGTGGCTTTTATAAAGATGTGTTTAGCCAGTGGCTTTTCTGTTCTTTATTAAGTAGAAAGTATTTTGGCAATGAACGGCTATTAAGGGGCGCCATTAGTAACCAAATACCTTCAGCAACACTGCTGGAGTTTTTAAACACCTCAGTGTCACTGCTGGACTAAGAATAATCCACCAACTAAAAATATCCTGCTAACAGCATCCTGTGACCACTGATGAAGGACTAGAGTATGACAAATACAAACCGTGCAGCAACAGAGGAGCTACTTTACATCTATAAGGTGGACCAACTGACTCGAATTGTCTAATATCATGGACAGTGAGTGGACACAGTGTTAAAAACTCCAGCAGTCTGCTGTGTCTGATCCACTCGCACCAGCGCAAGAAGCATTAACACACCACCTCCACGTCAGTGTTACTGCAGTACCGAGAATGATCCACCTCTCAAATAGTATCCATTCTGTTGTGGTCCTGTGGGGGGCCTGACAGTTGAAAAACAGGGTAAAAGGGGGTTAACAATGCAGAGGAACAGATGGACTACAGTCTGTAACTGTGGAAGTACAAAGTGCACCTGTACAGTAAGTGGAGCTGATAAAATGGACAATGAGCGTAGAAACAAGGAGTTGGTTTTAATGTTATAGCTGATATAGTGTAGAGATGAAGTTCTAACAAACAGCCCAAATAAAGGCTGGAAACAAAATTACAAAGAAATTTCTCCAGGACCTAATGTGAATTTAATCCCATACAAATAAGACTACAGTCAATTATTTGTGAACTATTCTTATTACTTTCAGTGTGCAATATCAAACTTTTCCCCAGTGCCCAAACCATCTCCTCAAGCACAGTTGTCCAAGATGCAGTGCAGGTTAAAGTCTATATGTGGTCCATCAGGTAGCTTGAACAATCACTCTAGTAAACAATGTGCCTCACATAACGCCCAAAAGTTCAGTTTAGTTTGGAGCTTAAAGGCAAAATATACCATTTATTCAAACATGAACGTGAGGTGCCAATATGTATCTGCTAAACTATTTAAGGTGGACCAGAAAAATTCAAAAAAGAATCTTCAGTGCCAGAATGTATCTGCTACATTATTTAAGGTGGAACAGGAAAATTTGAGCAAAAAGCTAAAAAAGAAGCAGACTTTAGCTTCATCAAAATTTGAAAGACATGAAAAGGTATGAGATGGTTGCTCTGTTGCTGCTTGACAGATGGGCAGCACTACCTCATTTTTGCTGTTAAACAGAACCAATAGGTCAGTATTGTTTTGGCCTGTTTACTAATGTTTGTGGCAGCAATAAGTTACCTTCACATCACCAACTGTAGCAACAGACTGCTAACCCACAACCTAGCTAAAGTTACTTAGTTAGTTAATGTTTACTTCTTGTGCCATTGTGAGTTCTAACATTGTATCATCGTATTTGTCCATTCGTTTATGAAGGGTTTTATGGCCACCAGAATCTAAAAAGCCCAGTTCGGCAGCCCAATGTTGTTCATCTTAGCAATGCGCGTCCATTCATTTGGAGGGTGGAGCTTCTGAAGGAACACTGAAGAAATGGGTGTATGTGTTTTGCTGTTAAGCTAAAATATTAACAACTGTTCTCCAGAATAGTATACTACACCTTTAATGTCATATTTGAAGTCAGCAACGGTTTAAGACTTTACAGTTTGTGTTTGTATATGTATAGCTCAGGCTATTCTTCTGCTGGTGTGGGTTTCCTCACGCTCGAAGATACAGAAAAACACTACTTAAGTGGCAACAGCACCCCAATATGGGGAATCAGAATTACTGTGGAGAAAATTAATACGTTACAAAATGAACACTGAACTAAAGAGATGCTTATTTATTTCCAGAGTTAAAATGACAATTTATTAATTTTATAAGGCTAGTACTTTATGCTTGCTACCTGTTCAAAAGGTTTACATACAGCCCTGCACACACACACACACACACACACACACACACACACAAAACGGCATTTGCAACATTACAGCAAGGCCGGTCCACTTATTCATTTTTCCCTCATGGAAACACGTTCACTTTGCCCTCTTGCAGCCTGAACATAGGTTTCTATTAAACTTACATTGTCATCAGTGACATTTTGATTGACAGGTACCATCCCCCTGGTCAGAAAGTGCATCTCCTGGCCCTGTCGTTCCCATGGCAACTAAATCTCAGGCGCGAGGAGAATTCCAAATGCTTGGCTTTCTGGCTTGAGGAAACAATGCCACCTGTCAGCCCACACACACACACACACACACACACACACACACACACACACACACACACACACAAACACACACACACACACACACACACACAGACACACACACACACACACACACACACACACACACACACACACACACACACACACAGGAGCTTTATACAAGACTCCATTCTTCAAGATCCTAGTTCAAGACCCAGTTCTGAGATATCAAGGCAGCTGCGATACTCCTCATTGCCGAGTCCAAGACCCAAACCAAGTCTGTAAGAGCAGACAACAGTGTTAAAATAGATTGTAAGAATGAAGGAATGGCCCAGTAAGTCATATGAGTGTCATAAGATTCTCATTTAATGACACTCATGTCACAGATTGTGGCAGTAAGACATGGGTTTTCTTTTCCTAATCCTCACTCACGTCAGAGAAAACCCGCTCTATGTCCGTCCGTATGGTTCATTCTTACGATATTTATTTTACACTTTATTTTCTTTCTGCTCTCACCAGCTGTTGCCCTGCATACTTTGTTAGGACCACCACAGAGCAGGTATTATTTGGGTGGTGGATCATTCTCAGCACTGCAATGACAGTGACCTGGTGTGGCACTTTGCCCACTCACTGTCCACTCTATTAGACACACTTACCCTGTTTGTCCACCTTGTAGATGTAAAGTCAGAGGCAATAGCTCATCTGCTGCACGCAGTTTGTGCTGGTCATCAGGATGTTTCCCACAGGACACTGTTGGCTGGATATTTTTGATTGGTGTACTATTCTCAGTCCAGTAGTGACACTGAGGTGTTCAAAACTTATAGCAGCTCTGCTGTGTCTGATCCACTCATACCAGCGCAACAAACACTGATACACCACCATGTCAGTGACACTGCAGCGTTGAGAATGATCCATCCAAATAATACTGCTCTGTGGTGGTCCTGTGGGGGCTCTGACCATTAATGAACAGGGTGAAGGAGGCTAAAAAGGCGCTCCTATATGGTCAGCGAAGCTGATAAAATGGGCAATGAGTGTAAAAAAGTGGCTTGAATGTATGGACAAGACACTATTCCCTGTATACGTCTGCTGAATAGCCTTGTAAGCCTTGGTATGTAGATCTTGTGAGTGGAAATAGGTATTTCATTATAAGAATGTCGTCCTGGTGTTTTGTGCTTTGACTGCCCTTTTGATTTTAGAATTATTATGGGTGCAAAAGGTTAAAAGAGGTCCTTGTGATGAATCCTGTGTGTTAAGACTTTACAAGCAGTAAGTATAACATCAAGTAAAGTACTTAGTAGTCTCACTTAATAATACATGGTCTACAATTAAAAGCAAATTGTATGTATTTCATAAGGTTGCCATGGCAAAAATAAGAGGTAAACATGAGCACAAAACCAACATCTGTAGTAGCATCTGTTCTTCAAACATCCACTCACAGCTCTGCACATATTTGCAATCTCAGCCTTGAACTAATGCCAGACAGGTTTTCAAAAATTGCTTCCACATTCTCTCTCTCTCTCTCTCTCTCCTTGTCTTTCTCTCTCTCTCCCACTCACAAGTGAGAAGTGGACAAGAGTGGACATCTTTTTTTAGAGGAAAAATGAAAAGATTTTTTTGCTGATCTTACTGCATTGAACACTAAATCACACTAAAATCACACTAAAATCACACAAAAAGACAAAGAAAGAGAAAACCTTGAACATAAGAATGTTATTTTAAGTGGTTCCAAGATACTAGATTGAGTAATACGTTCTCAGTGAACCCAAGCAATGAAGATAAGCTTGATATTTAGATTTCAAATGCAAAATCAACATTACACTGTAGGAGAAACAACAAGAAGAGTGACAACTCACTTTTAGCCTCGTTTTCCACATTTTGAATACTCTTTCAACATGGCGGTTACATCTCAATGATTTAATTGTGTAGAAATCTTGTAAAACCGGTTGAATTCCCCTTTAAAGGGGAATTCCAGCAACATTCAGGAAAATTCAGTTGTTGAGTTGCAATCAAAGTCATTCAGAGCCACTACTGAAGCTATACATATGGTCTGAGTTTTGTTTATGTTTATGACATGCACTTAATAATCTCATAACTGCAGAAAAACAGATTTTGTCAGTCATCTGATCAGCACCTTTATACGCACTTGAGTAATTAGATAATGTGAAAACTCCGGGTCTACAGAAGAAAACGTGACATAAACTTCATGCTGCAACCTTTTTTAAAACATTCTGCCACTTTACCTGAAAAAATGAACATACGTCAGCTAGAAGATGCAAAATATTTAAGTCCTTCATTTTGTCGAGAATGTAGTTGGTTTCAGTGTCGCTCCAAAAGTGGCGGCAAAACAAAAGAAGTTTGTTCTGCACATGCGCAGACTGAGAATTCAACGAAATCAGAGTAAGAGTTTAAATGCACTGAGAAATCTGATTACTGAGCTAAAATCCAGCTCTCTTTATCAGATTTCTTAACCTGATTTCTAGATCGGAGTATGGTTTTTACATCATCATTTGAATAATCGGATAACTGCAGAAATTCAATTATGATCAGATTACTGACTGCATGCACCCAATGTCTCAGTCATCATGCAGTTTGTTCCTATCTGTTCCTATCACCACCACTGTGGACAACACTGACTCTAAGTTTCTCTGGAACAAAGCATTTGAGGTCAAGCCTCTCTGAATTACTTTATTTACATATTAAAATGACAAAGATGTGTAAAACGGATAAAGCAATAAGCAAAGAGATGGTGCTGGGATAGATCTTGAGTTTTTGCACTGACCAAACATTCCTCAAGAAAACCTGGCAATTTGTTGTAGTTCACTGAAACAACTGACTCAGTTTCACACAGTTGCATGTATTTTTCTGCATGGGAATTCTACCCATTTTTCAAAATGCAGAATTTCTGTGTACATTTTATCCATTTAAAAGCACAGAAATATTAAAATATGAATGGAATTCCCTTTGAGTAACATCAATCAAATAAAAGTGAACAAAACAGCAGAAGAGTCATTTCATTTTTTTGTGTGTGCAGAGCAAAGTTCAGGCTCATATCACACACTCTCACAAACAAAAACACACACATTCACAGGGTCAGAAAACACACTTCCTGAGTTTTGGGCTGGAACATCATAGTGCTTCCCGGTTTTCCGGTGTAGAACATTCCTAAACCACAATGAACCCACAACAATAGAGCCCAGTTCACCAACCATCCACTGCAGAGTTCAGGCTCTTTTGTTTGGTGAGGTGGGGGGTGTTTTGAAGATTGTAAAAGTGTGTTTCCCTTAATTACACACTGTGGAACTTTTGGCTGGACATAAAGAGCTTCTTTATTGTTTGACCATTTAGGCTACAGTTTAACAGAGTTAAGGGTGGATGATATAGCACCAATTCCATTCAAAACCATTAGCCTGCTGTGTTTTGCACACAGAGCAATAAGACCTCTGCATTTAACCCATCTGTGTAGTGAAACACCCACATGCATGTGCACTAGTGAACACACACACACTAGGGGGCAGTGAGCACACTTGCCCAGAGTGGTGGGCAGCCCTATCCACAGCACCCGGGGAGAAATTGGGGGTTAGGTGTCTTGCTCAAAGGCACTTCAGTCAGGTACTGTCAGCTGAGGGGATCAAACTGGTGACCTTCCGGTCACAGGGCTGGTTCCCTAACCTCCAGCCCACAACTGCCCCAATATCACAATACTTGTAAACATTTTCATGATACATATCACATATGACACTTTTTTTCTGAGGTTTGTGAACAAGTTGGAACAGCCAAAATGCACCAGGTAAACATTTCAAAAAGGTGGTGAAAAGCGACACATTAACTTAAGTATTTGCCAAAAATAAATGAGGAAGAAAGGAAGAGGGGAAATAAAACAGCTGTTTATATGTAATAGGCTGACATCCTATCAGCTAATTGTTGCTATGTGGTTTCTGTACAGTACACTGGTTGCTGTTGCTTTTTTACCCCAGGCTGTCTATAATTGCTTTATAGACTTTATTATAATACATGCAGGGGTTTGCCTCATGTTAATGCAATGTGTATGTACCTTTTGGAATTTGAAATGCCCTTTATTCACATTTATATTTTGTACCTACCATTTTTTACAGTTTACTCACTTCTTTTATTTTACTCACTTGTTTAAAATGTCAAAGTAACTCGAATGGACCATTGTTTCAAATCAAAGTGTTTATTTGAATATAAATATTAAAATAGTTCAGTTACTTATTACCACATCATTTTTTACAGTGAACAACTTTTACAGTGTACATCCCTGGAGAAATGCAGGTGTTCCGTGCTCTAGAAGTGCTGATAATAATTGTGATACCCATAAGAGTTTACTCTGCGTCCTCTCACAGCAACGTTGAATTGAGTTGAACTGGGAATTCAGGAATTTATGTCACCATATTTTATAAATTCTGCCTGTCACTGAGCGTGAGTATAAATGAATGCACACGTGTTTCACTCTCTACAGTCAGGGGCCTAAAAAGTAAAGCCAGCTATAAAAACATGCTTGTGAGTCAGCAGACAAGTTCCAGATCAGGTCATTAGTGTGGGATAACAGGAAGTGCAAGTCATCAAGTTCACGTTTATAACAAAACTATTCCAGTAATGAGTTTAGCATAATGCAGTTGACTCTTCTTATTTTTAAATGGTTTTTAATTGTACTCATTGCGTATGATTTGCTGCACAAATTTGACTACCTCTTTAGGTATCTTGCTTCAAAAATAAAACTAAACAAAAATGTGCTGATTAAGTTGTATTTCAAATTGCACTAGTTACTGTTTTCTCTTTCTGACTTCATTTAAATTTGTGAAAAATTATTATTTATATTGCTGCAGATAGTTTGGGGTGCATCACAGCAGAAGAGCACATTTGGTCAAATAACATCTAATTTACTAGCCTAACACCTCAGCCAAGAAAGCGGGTACACAGATGTGCATACAGATGTGCAAACTTTGTGGCTTCCTGTCAGATGCCGAAAGAATCTGTCGGAAAGCAAATGGGCATATTGAACAGCATCAAGTAGTTAGTAATACTTCAATTAAAATGAAACACGTGTGTAGCATCAGACTTCAAACACATCCGAATGATTTGCTGTGGAAAGTTTTACATGTAACATTAATGGTTAACCCTTAAGGGTTTAGGTCAGGGGTTGGAAACCCAAATATTAAGAAGAGCCATTTTGTCCTTTCAATAAAAATCACCTTGGGAGACATAACATTTTCTGCTGTAAATATGTCTCAGGGTGGGCTAATGTGTGAAAAGATATAAATGAAAACGCACACTTTGTCCTGTTTTGAGTTTTAGCTCAGCTATAACTGCTTTTCTCACATCTCCAGCAGGAAACTTTTCTGCAAAAGTAGAGTAGTTTCTTGTAAAATGTTTCTCAACATTCAGTTGTTTTCCTGAGGCTAATGTCAGCTTCTCATTCACCAGCTTCTTGTTCGAATTTTCCCTGTTCCACCTTAAATGGTGTCTGAGCTGCCAGAATGTAACTGCTGCACCATTTCAGACAGAACGGGAGAATTAAAACGAAGAGCTGGCGAATGAGAAACTTCGACTTCAGCTTTGCAACTTTTTAGTGTCTGATAGTTTTTTGTTGCAGATTAAATGTATCCTGCAAAGGGTTCTTTGAGTGTTCATGGTTCTAGAAAGGACCATTTTCTTTACTAAAGAACCCTGGAAGAACCAACATTTGTAAGTGTGTACATACAGCAGTTGAGAGATGGTGATATATTGAAAATGCACTGGAAAGTCAAGGGCGAAATATTTGGCCAATATCATGATAATAATAACTGTATAAACAAACTGAACTGTGTGCAGTCCTAGTCACACATTCTAATATGTCTTCACTCAAGCTAAGCAGTTATACTGTTAGCTATTAATCATTCTCTGCTTTTCCCCCTGAAGTTCCTCATTCTTTCCTGCTCTGTCCTCCTCCTTTGATCTTTCCTCCTCTTTCCTATGCCTCCCTCTTTGTTTTGACTTTCTCAGAAGGCTAAGCTCCCGGCCTATTGTGATCCATATTTACTGATCCTCTCAGCTCATCTAACACATGTAGAAACTTCCTCTGTCTATGGGCCAAATGCACAGAACAACTGTGTAGAAGTGACATGGTTTCTCATGTGACCCACAGACATATCACAGGACTTTGAGCTGCTAGGTTCTGCAGTTTCCAAGCTTTATGGGTAAAATGTAACAGCTAGGGCACACAGCCAGCTCAGGCCAGACGCTTCCCATATACAACACTTCCTCCTTTCCCGACACAGAGTGACGCTCTATTTACAGGAGTTTGAATCAGAGAATCGTGTATGCTGGGAAAAACATCATAAGCACTCTTCAAGCATGTGACCAGCCAGTGCTGTTTATGGGTCACTATAGTGAGATTCAGCGTCAGATAATATGATTCCTCTCCGTTCCTCTCTATATAGGGGGGCGATATGTTATCACTGTCATGATAAATCATGATATGCTTTTCTGAGTATGTGATGGGTACCAGCACTCCTACAGCACCAAACAACTGCACACATAAAAAGACAAATCTAGACTGATTATACAGAACCTGTAAACAAAAGACAGTGTACAGTACCTGTGTAAACTGCACAGCACCCAGCAAGTAGCTGATTGGATGTCAGCCTTTTATGACATCATCATATTTTATTAATTTATTTTGATCTATTGTCTGATTTTTCCTTCTGTTCCTCTACTCAAATCTATGCAGCAGATACAGAAAAGTTGTCACAAATACACCATATACACATAAGTATTGGGATACCCCTTCTTGTTATTGAGTTGAGGTTTTTCAGCCACTCCCATTGCTAACAGGTGTACAAAATTGAAGCACATAGCTTTGTACTCTTGACAGACAAACACTGGCAATAGAAGGGGTCAGTGACTTTAAATGTGGCACTGTCATAGGATGCCACCTGTGCCACAAGTCAGTTTGTGAAATTTCTGTTCTGCTCAATCTGCCCTTATTGTGAAAGAGAAGCACCTAGGAGCAACAACAGCTTAGCCACGAAGTGGAAGACCACGCAAACTCACAGCAGTGCCTCTTCTCTGTTGAATCACTCACTAATGAGTTCCAAATGGCCAAGCAGCTGCACACAGCTTAAGATCGAAATGCACAATGCCAAATGGGGGGAGTAATGTAAAGCACTGGACTTTTTTCTTTCTGGAAGTCTGATGGGCAAGTTTGGGTTTGGCAAATGCCAGAAGAACATTCCCTGCCTGACTGCATTGTGCCAGGTATAAAGTTTGGTGGAGGAGGGATGATGCTATGCGGTTGTTTTCAGGGGTTGGCTTATGCCCCTCAGTTCCAGTGAAGGGAAATCTTAATGCTTCAGAATACTAAGACAATTTATATAATTATATGCTTCCAAATTTGTGGGAACAGTCTGAGGAAAAGACCCATTTCTATTCTGGTGTGACTGAGCCCCAGTGCACAAAGCAAGGTCCATGAGTTTGGTATGGAAGAACTTGACTGGCCCTCACAGAGCCTTGACCTCAACCCCATCAAACAGGATGAACTAGATTGAAGATTGCAACCCAGGTCCTCTCATCCAACATCACTTCAAAATCTTGTAGAAAGCTTCATAGAAGAGTGGAAGTTGTTATAGCTGAAAAGGGGGACCAACCCCATATTAATGCCTGTGGATTTAGTATGGTCATAAAAGCCATCATAAGACAGAACAATGGCACTTTCAACTGAAAGATGGACTGTAGATATAGAACTTTCATGTGAGCTCAACTGGCAAAATTTATGTAGTGACACTTTATGACCAGAAATTCAAAACTTCAGTTGATACAATATAAAACCCTTCATGGAACCCACTTTATATAACCCATGAAGTGCATTGTAGGGGATTCAGTCACAGGAAAACATGTTCACATTGCCCAGCCTCAACAGACAATTACTACATCGTCTGGCTTTGGCCTTATATCCATAACTTCTGGTCTGAAGTCATGGGCAAGTTGTCTGAGATCCTGGGCTTCAGCATCCCCATCTGACCCACTGTAACACTACTTGATGACATCCCCTCATTATCACTACCCAAACAGCTCAAACCCCTATATTAATATCAGTGGACATAATTGTGATTAAAGATTTTTTCCTGACACTGAAAAAAAAACTAATAATGTGTGCTTAATGGCCTTTTCACTGGAAATTAAATAAATGAGGAGTGCTCTCTGACCTTTAAATGGTACTGTATTTTGTGGCTGATATCTGATGTTCATAAATGACTGTGTGTGTGTGTATGTGTGTGTCATGAACAGGGCTTTATTCAGGTGAGCTCATGTCTACCTTTGTTCTTCCTTGATTTGCATAATCAAATGCAGCCCGACGCCTTCCTCTGTTGGGCACAAACTGATAAGAGTCCCAGCGGCCTGCTTTTGTCTTCACCAGCACGAACAAACAGCCCAGATAACACAGCCCTGAACAGTGCATGCATTCTCTACAATAGTATCTTTCCACCAACATTTCATCCAATAATGATTGGTTTAGTTTACAGAGAGAGAGAGAGAGAGAGAGAGAGAGAGAGAGAGAGAGTGACAGTGAGAGAGAGAGAGAGAGAGAGATAGAGAGTGAGAGATAGAGAGATAGAGAGAGGGAGAGAGAGATACAGATATATAGACTGAATGAGAGAGAGATACACACACACACACACACACACACTCTCTCTCTCTCTCTAAAGACACATATGAGCTCACCCTGATCCTCAGTCAGACCACCGGAAAAGTTTCTCTAATCTTTTCTCCTATTTTCCCTCTTTTGCTTTATCAGCGGGCATTCCTATCGGACGCCTCGATGGCACTGACCCAACACCAACAAACACACACACACACACACACATACAGATACACATACACACATACACAGTTGGAAACATTGGTTCACATTGTTTTTTACCATTGTGTACTACTGAATTCAAAGCAGATAATGATCTCTATCTCTCTTTCTCTCTCGTTCTCTCTCTCTCTCTCTCTCTCTCTCTCTCTCTTTGTTACTGTAGGATTGGACTGAGTGATATTTTCATTATCACCATAAATTATGCCACTATTCTGAGCACATATTGTCAGAATTAATATAACACTGAACATCTGCATGCTTCATAAAACACATTACATTGTGTATAAACAAAGAGCTGATTGGAGGTTTGCTCAAAGTATACTTAAAACCTGCTCACCAGAAGCCCACAGTGTGAAGTATGTCCTTTTAATAGCATCTTATAAATTACTAAAAATACAAAGTAGCACAAGTAACATAGGAAATCTAAAAATATGCCCTGCTTATGCACTTATAGTGCCCTGACTGGTGAATCGTAACCTTGCTAAATGTCAGTAAGTGAAACCTTAAAGAGGTTTTTAAAAAAGTCACTGGGCTTATTTAAAATTTTGAATTAATTGAAGTTAATGTAATAGTGTATTAATAAAGCAGTAATGTGCCTTATTATTTAAGCTTTAAACATTCTCACACATTCATGATGTGTTAATACTGTGTTTTTAATTGTACTGTAAGTGTGTCTTTTAACATCTGGCCAGAGACAACAGATGGAAATGAGCCTTATTGGCCTGTTCATTTTATAGTTTCCCAATAATAATGATTAATTACAGTATTCCTTACAATCAAGTGAATAAAAACACAAATTTTTACAATTTTATTTTTTACAGTATACCATTTTGCTGGTGTATTAAGTCTGTTCTGACTTGTTAGCAAATCAAAAAAGTACATACACTATATTTCCAAAAGTATTCACTCACTCTTCCAAATCATTGAATTCAGGTGTTCCAATCACTTCCATGGCCACAGGTGTATAAAACCAAGCACCTAGGCCTGCAGACTGCTTCTACAAACTTTTGTGAAAGAATGGGTCGCTTTCAGGAGCTCAGTGGATTCCAGCATGGTACCATGATAGGATGCCACCTGTGCAACAAGTCCATTTGTGAAATTTCCTCACTACTAAATATTCCACAGCCAACTGTCAGTGGTATTATAACAAAGTGGAAGCAATTGAGAATGACAGCAACTCAGCCAGGTCGGCTACGTAAAATGACAGAGCTGGGTCAGCAGATGCTGAGGCGCATAGTGCGCAGAGGTCGCCAACTTTCTGCAGAGTCAAACACTACAGACCTCTAAACTTCATGTGGCCTTCAGATTAGCTCAAGAACAGCGTAGAGAGCTTCATGGAATGGGTTTCAATGGCTGAGCAGCTGCATCCAAGCCTTACATCACCAAGCGCAATGCAAAGCGTTTAATGCAGTGGTGTAAAGCGCCTCCACTGGACTCAAGAGCAGTGGAGACGTGTTCTCTGGAGTGATGAATCACACTTCCCCGTCTGGCAATCTGATGGACGAGTCTGGGTTTGGTAGTTACCAGGAGAACGGTACTTCTCTGACTGCATTGTGCCAAGTGTAAACTTTGGTGGAGGGGGGATCATGGTGTGGGATTGTTTTTCAGGAGTTGGCCACGGCCCCTTAGTTCCAGTGAAAGGACAATTTCATGCTCCCAACTTTTTGTGGGAACAGTTTGGGGACGGCCCCTTCCAGTTCTAACATGACTGCGCACCAGTGCACAAAGCAAGGTCCATAAAGACCTGGATGAGTGAGATTGGTGTAGAAGAACTTGACTGGACTGCACAGAGTCCTGACCTGAACCTGATAGAACACCTTTGGGATGAATTAGAGCGGAGATTATGAGCCATGCCTTCTTGTCCAACATCATTGTCTGACCTCACAAATGCACTTTGGAAGAATGGTCTAAAATTCCCATAAACACATTCCTAACCCTTGTGGAAAGCCTTCCGAGAAGAGTTGAAGCTGTTATAGCTGCAAAGGGTGGCCTACATCATATTAAATCCTATGGATTAAGAATGGGATGTCACTCAAGTTCATATGTGTGTGAAGGCAGATGAGCGAATACTTTTGGCAATATGGTGCATAATGTTATGTATCATGTATCATGAACATGTTCATGTATTACAATGTTAGCTTTTTTGCTGCATCTATCTATCTATCTATCTATCTATCTATCTATCTATCTATCTATCTATCTATCTATCTATCTATTTATAGTCTGGTACCTGGTATAATGATTCAAACTCTCACAGAACACACATACCACACTTACACAGTCTAAAGCACAGCAAGGTTGCCAAGGTGATCTGTAATCTTTCCTTTTATTTGCACTTGCGTCAAACCATCTGTCATTTGTTCACCTTGAGGCTCAACATACGCCTTTCTAGCGTTAACGTAAGACATATTGTGTTACATATTCTCTTCAGTTGGGCTGGACAGGGTTTGTGTTTGAGCATAAAAGGACATTTGATTTCCTTTGTGATGACGCTCAGCCTTGGTAACCTTGGCTATAGCTTAATGACAGAATCATAGTAGTGTAACTTGGTAACAGCTAGATGTTTCATAGGGCTAATTAGACTAAATTACAAAGATCACTTATTTTTATCATGTTTCATAGACTTTTTGTGTGCATGTATGTGTTAATAACCAAAACAGAAAAAAGTGACATCACTATCAAAAAAAAAAAAAAGTGTCAAGTCATTATTTGGATAAAACCTGCTTTTCATGCTAGGGAAAATACTTTGATGAACATGAAGCTGAGTTCTGTAAAATATACCGAAGTATTAACAAGTTTTTAAATAATAATTTAAAAAAATATTTTCTTCATTTGGACAAATGAACCTGTACATGTTTTGAAGGTTCTTTACGCTTAAAAAAACTCACATGTCTTGTCATTCAAGCTACACTATGTAAGGTTTGGGAATTTGGAGACCTCTCTGGTGGAAATGTGTAATTACATTGCCATGTGTGTGGAAGATCATTTTGTAACATGTTTCGGTCCCCTTCCCCACTTTGAAAGAGTATTTAAAGAGAATTCAGTCAAAACTTGGTGAAGAACGTGTCTTCCGAAGACAGTAAATTATTCCCTATTGTCATCATATCTTCATCAGTGTAATGTTGATTTTCATTTGCATTTGATGACAATGCAAAGATGTATGATGTGTTCTTTAAAGCTCCTGCAGAATCAGTCCTGACTTTTCATTTATTATTTTAGGCTTTACAGGGTGACTTGCAGCAGCACACACAACATACTGTAGCGACCAACTACTGCCTGGCACTGGCCTCTAGATGCTCATGAGGTGAGGCTGTACTAATGGCCACGCCAGGAGGTTCATGGAAGGTGTGCACCCAAGAAACAAAAGAAACAAAACATCTGGTCAACTATTAGCAGCACAGTTGGTAATAAATGTCACACTACCATTGTTAGAGTACTGAGACCCCACTTCATTTACATAGTTCCCTATAAATTATCTACAGATGTTCAAATTATTATCAGCATACTATCTGCTGAAACTTAAAAACATTGTGTTTGGTGTGTGATGGTTTTAATATGTCTAGATATTTGTTAGCAGATATTTATTTGTAAGAATGTAAGTTAAATGCATCTCCAAAGCCTCTAGAATGGGCTATGCAAAAACAGTGCTACTAAACACAGTTTACACCAGGCCTATGTGAATGTGTGCTATTGCATTAATGTTAAAGCAGCATTAGAGCTGCTATGATCACGTTCTACTGTGGTAGTAAGAAATCTGTGGGAAGCTACAACACTATTATAATGTATTAACTTCAGTACTACTGTGTTACGAATGCAATGAAATAGTCACTGAAAGCAGTTCATTGTTAATGAAAGCAATAGTAAGTCAAAGCAGCTGGTCTTGTGGGACAATTTCTGGAGATGTTTCACCACTCATCCATGTGTCTTCTTCAGTTCAAGTGAGTGTTGAGTGGTGAAACAGCTCCAAGACTGCACCACAGGTCCAGCCTTACCGGTCTATTTCTAGACTGTAGCTGTAAGTACTTCTCAAAGGAACATCAAAAGAAGACTGGAAGAACATCAGAAGACAGTATACCCTTGCTGTTTGCAGGTCTAGTTCTGCTTCTGGAGCGGCTGCGTTGTCTCTGGAGCCTTGTTCTCCCCAGCAGCCTGTAGTAATAGCCAGGCCTTCCAGAACCTTTCCTGCTCACTCCTGACATTGTCCTCCCACACACACAGAATATCAGTTATTGCAAGTCACACACAGCCAAGCTCATGTTGGCATTAAAACCATTCAGAATGCAGCCTGTGGATACTCCAGAACTTCAGAGAAGAGCCCTTTTCATGATCAAATCCATTGGAATATCCGTAAGAGGCAGAATCCAGTAGGAATAACAAAGTTTTTCTCATCAGGTCTCTCCAGTGAACACACATGCACACACTCCACACTGCCCACAATGTGTGTGAGCAGGCAAGGTAGAGGTATGCCATTGAGTGCAGAGAAACAGACAGAACAAGACAAAGTTTTGGGCTCGTAGAAAAAGCTGGCATGGATTTCAGAGCAGCATGGAAGGAAGGAAAGAAGGAAGCCAGCCAAAAGGAAACAAGTGACTCAACGATGCACATAAACCACAGCAATGCACAATAACCAAGATGATAATTCAGGCACAGCTTGAAAAGATCATGTCTTAGATTAGATTTTAGAAAACTGATTCCAAAAGTGGTTCTAAAAGTCATGGTATAAGCTGCTGGAAAATGCTTGGTGTACTCAAACACAGTTCGGAACGGTCTGAAAGTCCCTTCATCTCTCAATCCAGACTTTAACATCCATGAATGTGACTGGATTACTCTGATTGTGAGGAGCAGAAAATGCAACCAACTGCATGGAAAAAAACATCCCTGCAGATTTCACAGAAAAACTGAAAACAAGAAAACTGAAAACTAAAATCAAGTTATTTATATATAATAAAATAATTAGGTTTTAATGATCACACATGTAACATACATCCTGGACATGGCTTGAATCAAAGGCTTGTGCGTGTTATTCCAGTTCTGTCTGTCCACTTCCAGTGTGGATTCCAGTCCAGGGTTTATGTGTGTGCCCATTAGGGGCCCATACTAGTTTCTCCAGGCATGGCTTCCTGTAGCCAATCAGAAGTCAGTTGAGAGTGTGGGTCAAGCAGCTGGAGCACTGCTGAGCAGATGGACACAAAGAGACAAATGTGTGCACACACAACCCTCTTTCTCTCTTTCACACACACACACACACACACACACACACACACACACACACACACACACACACACACACACACATGTCCTACATGTGTTATATGCAACTAGTTATGTATTAATAATAATATGTAGCAATAACAATAACAACAATGGTGTATTATCATATCTATTAGTAACAATAATAAGTCTAATATGTATTATATATGTATCTATGAGTATGTGCAAATGTTCACCCTTCATTTATTCAATTTAATGTGGCTGTTGAGAGTGAGTTATTCATTTTTTAAAGTTAAAACAAAAAGCAAAATTTGACAGAAAATTAACAAATAAATAAACCTTAACAAATATATGAAAAATAAGATACGTCTTTTTCAGTATTTAATGCGTCCACTCTTTGCCTTTATTACAGCTTCCATTCTTTTTTGGAATTTTGTTTCCATTTTTTTAAAGAAATCTGCAGGGATATTTTTCCACACCTCCAAAGTTCAGTCTTAGACGTTGGTTGCTTTTTCTGCTTCTCACAGTCAACTAATCCCATTCAGCGATGTTGAGGACTGGACCCTGTGGTGGTCAGTCCATTGTTCTGAGAACACCAGCAGTTCCTGTGTTTGATAAGTATGTCTTGATCTTCTCAGCAGTGTGCTTGGAGCCGTGATCTTGAGGCTCTCTTTTCCCCTAAACAAACATTTTGCAGAGGGTACTGGATGATATATTCAATTTTGTTTGTACTTATCAGCTTTCATTATGCCTTCAACGAAAACCAAACTTGCACAGATTATCCACCATGCTTGATATGTAATACTACTACTACTAATCAGTTTTGGACGAAGTACACATTCATGTACTTGAGTTAAAGTAGAGATACCCAAGGTAAAATATTACTCCAGTAAAAGTAGAAGTTTCTCCCTTTAGACATCCACTTGAGTAAAAGTACGAAAGTATTTTTCTTCAAATGTACTTAAGTATCAAAAGTAAAAGTACTAAAAAATTAATTATGACTCTAATGTGCTATTACTATTTTTTATAGTTCATCAACTTCATCAACTTATTTTAGGTGAAAATACTCCAGTGTCACTCTTGGTAAATCAATCTTTTAATAGAATGTCATTAATTAGTGATGCTGACGTCTATTAAAATGATCATAAGCACAAAACACTGAAGGCAAACAATTTCCATCAGGTAGATCCGAGTGGCTCTGAAATCACTTTTTATACACAAGCAAGGTTTCAGTTTAAGATTTATTTACAACTTAATTTTAAGTTTAAGTTGAATAAAAACTTGTTTAAACAGGTTCACAAATGATTTTCTTTACTATATTGCATCTGTAGGTCTCTGTTCATAAACGTACACTAGCAAAAACAAATTTTCTATAAAATGAAATGGTGTTTGTATAAATTCAGAAAAAAGACACGACAGTCAGGACTGCATATGTGTACATATTTCTATATTGTGCTCTATTTACACAAAGTCAGGTTAGCTCCATCATTTATGTTGAATAGACTCTCCCAATTTTACGCTGCTGCACTGATGTTGAACCGTGTGCTTGTAGTGGGTCGGTATGTCCAACAGGTCAAAACAAGCTCAAATCAAAGTGACCGCTGCACCTCTTTCATTTTTACATAATTTTTTACAATATTTCATACACACATAAACCAAAAGGAACAAGAAATGTCACAAAATGTAGTGGAGTGAAAGTAAAAAGTCACCCAAAATGGAAAAACTTCAATAAAGTACAGATACACAAAAAAAACTACTCAAGTACAGTAAAGAATTACATTTACTTAGTTACTGTCTACCTCTGCTACTACTACGTCTACTAATACTAATACTACTACTACTAATAATAAAATTAATAATAATAATACATCTATCATCTACATCTAATAATACATCTACATCTTACATGTCTTGCGCATCTGTAAATCCCTAGAATTCTAGTAATAAGGTTTCTGCCACCCTAAACTTAATCCAAATCTTAACCTCAGTAAACCAAAAGAAATAGTTTTGCTCTTCAAGATTGAAATAACAAAACATGGAGCTTTTGTTAAAAGCACTTTACAAAGTCTTTAGGCAGCACTTTACAGAGTACAATGTCGGTCTTGTAGGTTTACAGGTTAGCTGTGTTTTATGTTGTCTTACAAACTTATATATTTGTACAAAACACACACACACACACACACACACACACACACACACACACACACACACACACACACACACACACAGATAAAAGATTAAAAAAAAAAAAAAAGCAGACAAACATGTTGTGGATGATGTCACCCAGCACAGCCCCAAGGCCAGAGCCATAGTTTCTATGGACACAATACAGCACACGCCTCAACACCTGCTGGGGTGTGTGCCGGGTGTGTGTGTGTGTCTGTGTGCTTCTCTGTCTTGTCAGTTGTTTTGGTAGACATTCCACATAGAGTCCATAGCCATGCAACCCTTCAGTAAGATATTCAATAAATAATGCATTAATAAATAATAATAAGACAACTAATAATAATTCTTACAGTGTACCTTCCTCATTCTCTCAAGGTCTCAAAAATGGTCTTTCTCTACCTTAGTCTCTCTCTCTCTCTCTCTCTCTCTCTCTCTTACACACACACACACACACACACACACACATACACAGAGGCCATAAAGCAGTCTACTGCAGTATTTTACTCTGCTCTGTGAATTCTATGCTGATATGTATGAGTGTGTGCCTGATACCCTGTATCTTTCCCTGTGGACTCATAACAAAGCACGCACACAAACGCTCCCTCTGTTCATGGCTGAAACGGTTAAAGCTCACGTTGTATTTTGGGGTCACTTTCAGGGGCAAACTGAATCGAGGTCATTTCCTGTTCTCAAGACTTTCCCTGCACACAGACACTCCAGGGACTGACCTCATCTTAACAGGACAGTGTGTGTGTGTGTATGTGTGTGTGTGTGTATGGGAAACAGTGTGCCCTAGAAGTTTCCACCAGATAATTTGCCTTAAGTTTTTCCTCAGAGCTGATATGGGACATGAGGCATATAACCGCATACCTGACACTTTACAACAACATATTTCACTCCGGCAGCGACTCCTCGAGCGTCTAAAACTTCAATACCTCAGCATGTCATCACAGCTCAGAGCACGAGATTAACTGGTAGCACCAGATTTCTTATCAGAGACTGATGAGTAAGAACTGATATACACATACAGACACGCAAACACATACAGGAACAGCGTCAGGAAAACAGTTTAAGAGGTATGTGGTGCACCCATCATAAAGGTCCATTGTATATGGTACTGTGCGAAAGTCTTACAATTCAGACAGGGTTGGTTTTCCATGGGGTGAGGGTGTGATGTAATTTACTGTTGCATGGTCTGTAATATTTATGACTGATTTGAGAAATCAATTTAAGCACAGACTTTGCTCCCAAACAGAGTAGAAAAACATGTCAAAACATTTCATTTACCTGTTCAAGTAGGTAAAAGGTGCTGGAATCTTTACTAATGCGAGAAAGTGAGGTCCATAAAAAATGACTGATATGGTGAATAAAATTAATGAGTAACATTAATAATGATTACATTGCTCCAACTTTCCCACGTGAAAGTAAATTGGCCACTTTAGGCATCTGAGCAATCCATCTATCAGGATAATAACTATGATTGTAAAAACACCATATGTCACTGCAATAAATTCAAACATCATATTATCAAAAGTAACAAGAATATCTTGTTTTTAGCTGAAAAAAACAGTAGCTGAAATGTTTTGAGCTAGTTAGAAAAAGGGCAGGGAAAAAAACTTAAAAATGCCACTTTTGTGCAAATTTTCATACAAAATCTCAATTGATTTGCCAAATTTAACACATTATAGACAAGAAAGAACATAAAATATGGAATGTGGAATCTAAAATTTTGGACAGTCCACATTTTATGTTTTATTTTTTCCCCAATTTCCTAAATTTGGTACATAAGCAGTAGCTAAGTGGTGTTAACCTATTTTTCCTTTTTTCTCCCCAAACTAATACAGTTACAGATCGGTAGTTAGTGACATAAAAGGGGCCAGACACGATCTCTTAACAAGCACATCTGAGGACATCTATGAGAAATTTTGGGCTAAATGAGGGCAGGAACATGGACCTATTACAGTGGACACAAACTGAGTCTGAAATGATTGTTGGAGCTTGGAGGTCAAAGTTGTTGGTGATGGTGCACCTATCAACACTGTCCCACAAGCTAGTCATTAGCCCATGGATTTAATTAATAACAGTCCCCCGAAAAATAACAATTAAACATGTAGACACATTAGTATAGAAAAAAAAATATATAATATAAATGAAAATGCAGACTTACTTTGCTAAGTTTTAAGATTTAGCTCAGCTATAGCTGCTTTTCTCACATCTCCAGCAGGAAACATTTCCGCAAAAACAGAATAACTGAAGTCCTCTTCTCATTCACAAGCTTCTTTTTTTTATTTTCTCGTTCCACCTTAAATGCATGTGAACAGGAAGATTTGAACAAGAAGCTGGTGAACGATAATCTGACTTCAGCTTTGCAACTTTTTAGTGTTTGACAGTTTCTCGTTGCAGATTAAACGTATCAGAAAACCAGCTGAGAGCTTATAATTTTATCAAGTCCATTTATCTCCAAATGATCAATGTTCATCTTAAATCTTCCTTTTAAATCTTTTCATTAGCTACTAGCTAGGCGAAACTGTTGTCTGCGGTGATCAGCAGTTTCCATGCTGGTTAAAGGTGAATTAGCAGTTATACATGAACTCCAGTGTTTAAGACCATTTATCGTTAAAACTGTGTTATTACGATTGTCACAGCTTCATTTTACTGCAAAAGAGGATAATTTTATTTTTACCTAAAAAATCTTATTCTGCTGTGGAGCCACAACAGGGCAGTAAAAGATTCACTTGTTGCTGACCTCTGGCCTATGCCATCATCTGTACTCCGGACTATTAAGATACATCCTCAGCTTATGTAACTATAGCTGTTTCCTAGAACAGTACAGTAGTTAATTCTTTGTACTATGACATAACACTTTTATGCAATCGATACAAAAGTCATCAAGTGATGTGTTTTCAACCTTATTGTTTTTCTTCTTCTACAACATCCCACGCTAAGAAGGCCCTCGGAGCCTTGCACAAGCTTCAGAACCAATAATGCCATAACTATTATGAATGGCTAAATTTGATTATAAAAGCTGAATAAGCCATTGACCCCCTCCAACCTTTCATATACTGCAGGCCTGGAGCCGCTAAGGCTAGCTTTTATGTTTCAGTGTAGTGAGCTATACTGTGATATAAGACTCTGAAGATAATGAGAGGCAATTTGAGAGCCACACTGCTGGCTCTTTGTGCGTGTGAGGGAGGTATAAAGGCAGAAAAGTTTTGTGTGTGTGTGTGTGTATGTTTGTGTGCGAGCTGCAATGGGGAACAATGCGGGACCACTTTTGATCTTTGTCTCTTTGTTCTCTAAGTCCAGTCCTAATTCTCTTGCTCTCACTGTCCATTTGGCTGTTTTCTTTCCAACAAGTATGTTTCTGTGCATTTACTCAAAGGTTCTTTGAATTCTCAGCTAATAATCAAAGTAAGGTCTGAAAAGAAGGTCCAGCTCAAACGGAGCTGTCTGATTTGTGTTTGGTTGAGGAGGCCTGTCTTATCTTATCTGTGGGTTATGAATGAATGAACAGATCCAAATGATCTACTTTTCAAAAGAAAAAGGGAAAAAGGGGGAAGATGAATCAATCCTCAAAACCCCTATCATTTATCTTCTTTCTGATGGTCTGCTTCAGGTACACACACACACACACACACACACACAGTGAATGGTTCTTATATAAAGGCAAAACCAAGAACATTCTGTGAGAACATTCAGATGGGAGATAAAAAAGCAGAGCACTGAATGAGCCAAAAGACAGGACAGAGTTTTACAATGTATAAAAGATCAAAGGTTTGTTTCTTCAAATCTGATACTGAATGACAGTGGCATAACCAGGATCTTATAAGCCTCATGGCCAAAAATGTAATGCTTCCCATCCCTATGTGAAAACAACTTTCAATAAATTTAAAAAACAAACAGTTCAATGTGCTTGTTTATTTGCTGTTGTCTCAAAATGCATAAGTGCATAACGCCTATCCCATCATATCTAACTTTAACCTGAATGTTTACATTAAAATAGATATATAAATAATGAACATATGATGTCACAGGGATCTGAAAAATGGTTATCCTCCCACTCCCCATGTCCTTTTTGTTTACCTTTTGATAGTCCATGTGCTTCTTTGTTTTGGTATTCCTAGTCCTGCCCCTTGTTTTGTGACTCCGCTCCTGATTGTTTTCACTTGTTCCTCGTCTTCCCAGTGTCATATTTAAGCCCTGTGTTTTCCCTTTGTTTTCGCTGGTCTTTGTTTGATGTATGTTTGTTGGATATTTTGTTATTCCGGCCTCTGTCTCATACTTCAGTCTGTGTTTATTTTATCATGTCTGTCCCACGATGTCTCCGTGTTGGTTATATAAACCTGGACTGTCATGACTATGACCCTGGATTTGCCCTCAATAAAAGTCGCTTATCTTAGCACATGCGTCCGCCTCCTCGCTCCGTGTTACATAAAGACCAGCCAACAGAATACGCAGCGAGTAAACGACATACGGGGATGTGGCTGTTCCGTTGGGGCGAAACGAGTTACCCACATCCCAGCGCCACTAAGCCAGTGATAGCAAATCCTCTGGCGCTGAGGGGACAAGAGCATCTCGTCGATCCCGTAGGAAGGCGAAGGATCATCATGTCTTCGATTTGGATGATGAGAGCTCAGGTAAGCACCTTGGCTTGGTCCACCTTGCTTGAGCAAGTCGAGGTGAGATGGAAGGAGCATACAGATAGCCCTTATTATGGTACTCGGTTCATCCTCAAGCACCACTGCAAGCTTTCCATAGCTTGAGTGAGCCTTGGGAGCGGCCAAGAGGGTCCTGTGTCTGTGTGTTCCTCCAGGTTGGAGCAGCTGTCCCCAGCCCGCGTTCCTGATCCCGTGGCCGCAATCCGGACCCGCCGCCAGTTGCCGTGCCTCCGGACCAGCTGCAGGCCCGTCTGCTCCTGTGGACGTTGCTGGAGGCTCGCCTGCCTCTGTGGACGTTGCAGCTCCTTTGTTCCCGCCCGTCTTGCCCTAGCCTGTGTCTGCTCTCCTTTGGATTCCTGTTTCTCCTCTGTCTGCTGTTCCCCGTGGGTGTCCTATTTCTCCTTTATCTGCTCTCCATGGGTCTCCTCTTCCTCCTGTGTCTGCTGTTCCCCGTGGGTCTCTTGTTCCTCCTGAGTCTGCTGTTCCCTGTGGGCCTCCTGTTTCTCCTGTGTCTGTTGCTCCCCATGGGCTTCCTGTTTCTGCTTCTGTGTCCCCTATTTTTTCTGTCCCTTCGTTTTTGCCCTCCTCTGTTCCTGGTATTGTCTTGTTCCCTTCTGTTGTGTCTGTGCCCGTTCCTGTTCCTGTTGTGGTTCCCGTTCCTGTCTCTCCTTTTGTTTTTGTCCCGGTTTCTGTCTGTGTGTCCATTCCTGTGCCTGTGTCAGTTTTGGTCCTTGCCCCCCTGTGGTTTGCGTGGTCTGTTTTGCATTCTTGTTTCCCTCGTCCTGTTGTACCTCCATTTGTCCCTCATTCAGCCACATTGTGTTGTGCCTCCATATCCTCCCTCCGTGTTTAATCCCCGATCTGTTTGTGTCTGTATCTGTTCCTATGTCTGGTGCTGTGTCTTCTGTTTTTGTTCTCTCTCCTGTCTCTGTGTCTGTGCCTTTGGCTTCTGTTCCTGTTCATGTTCCTGCACCTGTTTCTGCTCCCGTTCCTGCTCCTGTGTCTGTTGCTGTTGTTTCTGTTCCTGTTCCAGCTTCTGTGTCTGTGCCTGTTCCATCCTCCGTTCCTTGTGTCCCGGCTCCTGTCCCTGTTTAGGCCTGTCCTTGGTGTCTGTTTGGTTTTGTTCTGTTTTGTGTTTTTGTTTTTTTTTGGCACACTTCGGAGCTGTGTATCTAGGTGGGGGGATATGTTACGCTTGGCTCCTCCCACTCGCCCATGTGCTTTTTGTTCACTTTTTGATAGTCCATGTGCTTCTTTGTTTTGGTATCCATAGTCCAGCCCCCTTGTTTTGTGACTCCGCTCCTGATTATTTTCACCTATCCCTTGTCTTCTTGGTGTCATATTTAAGCCCTGTGTTTGCCCTTTGTTTTCGCTGGTCTTTGTTTGATGTATGTTTGTTGGATGTTTTGTTATTCCAGCCTCTGTCTTGTACTTCAGTCTGTGTTTATTTTATCATGTCTGTCCCGCGATCTCTCCAAGTTGGTTATATGAACCTGGACTGTCATGACCACGACCCTGGATTTTCCCTCAATAAAAGTCACTTATCTCAGCACGTGCGTCTGCCTCCTAGCTCTGCATTACAATGAGCTGCTTTATAAACATAAGGCATGTAAAAAGGTGCCAGTGCTGTCTGTGTAGCGTTGATGGAAGGGTGTACAATTGTGTCAGTATCTATATAAAGATTTTATGGGCATAGTTCCTGTGGGACCCCCTGCAACATAAGCCCCACTGTAGCTGACCCCCTCCACACCTCAAGTATTTGTGCCTTGCTGAGTGAACATTAGCAATTATACTGAAGTTTCATTTCCAAGCCATTTGAGCACTTTAAGTTTTCAGCCTGAAGATTTTCACAGAAAAAAAACGCAAAAGATTAAATAGGCCTATAATTTAAGTTTCAAAAGACTTTACAAATAAATGTAATGGTAGTAAAAATCTGAAATTGTGATTCAAACGATTTATTTCCTTTGCTCTTTTGTGCTTGTTCAAACAGTTTGAGCTGCAGTAGATCAACAGTGAAAATGTTCACAAATATTCTACAAGGAACATTTACAATCACAAAGCTTGCCAACTTAATATGAATAATTCAACACATTGCTTCCAGTACAATATCAAAATAATACTAAATTGAGATGTTCTTCTTCACTGGGAATTAGAAGAATTGCAGAATTTTGCTGGGGAAAATGCCATGCACATACATGCACAGTAGCTCAACAGTGACATTTGCTGCATCTTCTCATTAACCTGAGCTGTGGAGGAAAATAATGCACAATGAATGATGGAGGAGAGCTATGTGAGCAATGAGAGAGGGAGAAAAACATGAAAGAGTGGGTGGTGAGGGTTCAAAGAGAGAACCAAGGGACCGATAAGAGGGTGAGAGGTTGAAAGAGTAGCACATGGAAATAAAGAAAGAGCATTCACAGAAGAGCATTCTTTCTCGCTCTGCGAAGCGAAACAGCACACTTAGTTCTTCAACAGCTCAAGCACACTCACACATGTGTGAAATGAACATATTGACTTCTGTATCACTGTAGCTGAATGCTGCTGTTCTGCACCCAACCCAAGCCTAACCCTAACTCAGCAAACAAAGGCTCATCTCTGGGCTACCTTTTTTAAACAGATATTTTCTGTTAAAAAACAAACAAACAAAAGGTTGCAGCAGAAGTGGGAACAAGTCACTGAGTTGCAAGTAACGAGGAAGTCATATCAAGGCAGTCAAGTCTAGATTCAATTAGTAAAACAGTCCAGATAAGTCCAGTCCTGAGTCCTAATCTTTGAGTCCCAATTGAATCAGGATGCATTCTTTTCCAATTCGAGAAAAAAGGTTCTGTGCAGGAACATTCTGTTCATAAAGGTACCAACATTGGAAACAACTCAAAGGTACAACAATGCTTATGAAGTACATCTGTGTACCTTCAAGTATTTCCCAGGGTAGAAGTACATATTTATACCCCCTCATAACCTAATGTTTTAAAACAGATCAATAAAGGCAGGAGATGAGACAGGAGGTGTGGAGGTAATACAGCTTAAAAACTTAAGAATTGCAGAGGATAACAGTACAATTCAGGCTTTGTATTTCAGCACTGAATATTATCAACGACAGTAATGATAAAAAAGTCTATTTAATGGAAAAAAGGTTGTTAGATGATGAGGATAAACATAGCTCACAAACAGCTTAACTTGCTTTTATCCTTTGCTGCGCTTGTTTTACCTGCACAAGTTGATATCACTCAAATGGAGAGCTCTGTTTCTTTTCTTTGAACTTCATCTTATGAAGTGATATACATGTTACATTTACGGTATTTGGCTGATGCTCTTATGAAGTGCGACTTACAATTGTCTTTAAAACAGCACTATGTCAGTTTTATTGATTTATTTTTGTTAAAACTGAAAGAAGAAACATTAAATGCACATTTGCTGCTATAAGTCAACCAGTAAAGCCTGAAATAATCATTTCAACGTGGTGTTGGGTTGGATATCACAGGAGTTTTTCAAACCATGCCATGTGTCTTTAGGTGGCATGTGCAAATAAGGCCTGGTTCAATGTTTAAATTAATGAAGATTCACTAATGAAGATTCAATGGCAATAGTACATCTCTCACTTACACTCTCAGAAGACATGCATCTCAATAAGTTTTGAGTTGAGTCTGTGAATAATCATCAGATTCATCCCCTCATGAAGGTCAGAAGAAAAACTGACAATACAAAATGTTCCTCCGCACTTTGCATGCAATTACATATTTCCACCAGAGAGGTCTCCAAATGCCCAAATGTGACATTGTGCTTTTTTTAACTCTTTGTTTTTGATTACTGAGATCTAAACTACATAGTCTTAGGCTACAGTTGTTAACAACAGGCAAGTGATATTGATATGAAGACTAGATGGAGTAAACATACATATTCCTATGTGTGCTGAGCTGAATATAAGCAGAAACACTGTCTGGAGACCTTTTTGCCTTAAATAAAGCATTATCTCATCCCACCCCATGTATCACGGCAATCCACTCTTCCCAAGAGTACTGTGCATACAACATCCTCTACGCTGTTGAGCAGATGTGTATAACTTCTACGCTGAATTCAAAAGGGACCTATTTTCACAAATCATTCACTGTGTATGGTTATTGTTGCACCACTCAGTGTTTGGGGAACTGGGCCTTAATTCCTCCACACTGATCTCACCACAGGGAATCAAAATTGCATGACTGATTCTTCATGGAATGCCGCTCAAATCAGCCAGATATTAAAATGAAAGAATGCATTGAAAGAATGCAAATGTGTTCATTATTTATTTGCTCTCCATTCCAGCAGCCACAACAGCTGTACGTGTGCACAGTAGAGACGCATTAGCTGCATTACATGTTCTATTAGAATGAAGAGTGACGATGTATTTAATGTATAAGTTTATGCAAACAAATCACTTTTGCGAGAAACTCATCCAGCTGCCAGTTTTCTATGACAGTTGGCAGGGACAAAGCATGCTGGTGGTGCAAGACAGTTTGGCCGGGCTTGACTGTTACTATAGCGCCCCTTGCTGCACTGTGTGCACTTCCATTGCGTTATGAACTGTGCTGTGACAGTGTCTGCGTAGCTTGAAGCATCTGCATTCTCACACTCACATGAGACATGTTTCTGGTCTAAGGATGTACTTCAGCAAAAGCACAAACCATACGTGTGGTCACATTCCAACATGGAACAGAGTGATACAGCTCTCCATGCTGAAGAAGAGCAAAAAAAATCAACCTCACCTTAATAGACGAGGCTTGATTTTCCTTTCCTTTTAGAGAGTTTAAGGCAGATGTATCTGTTGGTTTCTCAGTTTTCAAACAGCATCAAACATTCATTATTTTAATCTGCATAAACGGCTGTGTCTTGATTAAAAGCAGGGATCGTCACAGGCCTTTCAAAGAGTGTTTACTGTGACTGGCTATATTTTCTAAAGAAAACATTGAAGACAATAATTGATTTTGCAGCATTTTAGTTGGTACAGATTAGTTTGGGTTAGATAGAATCACAACAGTAAAGCAATGAGTGGTGAGATGACTTTTTCCAGCAGGTAATGATTAAAGTCATCCTGTTACAGTCTGAGAGAAGTAATTAGAGACTAATAAATAAAGAGACTAATCTGTAGTTTTTTTTACTACACCAACACTACCCGAGCATGTGGAAGACGCATCTATGAGGCCTTACAGTAGAAATGTCATGTTGGATATCGTCACAGTCATATCAAAACCTTTTCTGCTATTTATTTTTTTGACATTTGAAAATACCAACTGCCTGTAATGTGTTATTACAAATAACAGACCAGTAGAAATGATTTGGAAAATGGGGGTGGGGGGTGCTGGTGGTTGGACAGCGGGTTACTGAAACACTCCCTCTCCTAAACTAAAGAAAGGGGGCAATGCACCCCCCAGTCCTAGTGCAAAGCTCAAGAAACGTCATGGTAGTGAAACAGCACAGAATAGTCTGAAAACGGCTGCTATAACAACATTCCAGTTAACAGCACTGATTTTGAATCTGTTCATTGCACCGTGAAAGGGTTCTTTAGAATGATAGAGAACGTGCTGTAGATGGTTCTACGTAGAACCTTTTTGTTTAATGTAGCACCAGAAAGGGTTCTTCTATTGTAACAATAGAATGTTTAACTGAAGTTGCTGCCCATGGGATACAATGCCAATGCATATCAATGACTATTTGAAAAATCTTATTGATACAATCACCGACTTTAGTATTATAAGCATCTTTAGAACATACTAGTTATTTGTCAGTAAAAGAACTTTGGGTCAAAAAAAAAGTAAAGAGAAACAGGCGGCACACTGCGTGCTGCTTTCAACGCAAGGAGAACAAAGAGACTGAGAAACAATGAAGGGCAGAAGAAAGGTGTACTCTTTGTTTTAGCCTAAGGCCCAACTCGGCCTGGATCCCGCATATACATACACAGTAATGCACACTCAGGGTAACGGCAATCACCTAGTTTGCTGCAGTGCACTGCAACAGATCAAACACGTACTTGGATTTTATTAGTAGACAATGCTGTTTCTGCTGTAGCTTGTAGGCCTTAGCATGTAGCTTAAGATCAGCAGGACTACAAAGGGTGCGGAGCTTCTACATACCTATTAAACCTAGGCATAGCCAAATAACTGTATGTGTAGAATCTCCTCCAGAATTCATGCTGTGGTCTAGGATTAAGCCTAATCTTGGTCTGGAAATTTGGTCTATGTGTTTCAAATTTGTGAGCTAGGCCAAGGATTTGGTTTTAGAAACTTGCAGCATAAAAACACATGCTGTATAGCAGGAGCAGGTAGCTTAAATAAAGTCAGTTAATGGCACACGCACACCTAAAAAGGGCAGCAAAAGAAGGTGGTTGGTGGTGGTCATGACAAAGGCAGTCAGTGTAGTTTGTTTTGCTTGACCTTTCAAGAAACTAAAAAAGGACATTAAAAGATATTTTAATTGAACCTTTAGTAATGGCTGGGGTCCGGCTGGGTTGCGTCTCCTATACATAGTATACATGTATATACAAGTATCGCCATCTTCTGGTGAGTCCTAGAACTACAGTATTGAGCACTTTGGTGATGCGAAAGCATTTCTACAGCTCATTGTGTAAGAGATATTGTCCATTCAGGAATAAAATACCTTACAATATATTTCATATATAATATATAGAACAATGTCCATTTACTGTAAAGCTAAACCAAACTCTATATGAGTTTATCATTTACAGGATGATATATAAAATCTACACACAGTTAGGAGAAAGGAACTGGAATAGCAAACAGTTTTGTATCAATAGAACCTAAAAAGGGGCACCACTATCAGGTCAGGATGCCCCCTACCTCTGTGTTTAGTAAGACTCCCCTCAATATGCAATCTAAATTTTACAGTATAATACAAATTTTGTCTTTGTATGTCTGTGTTCTTTCAGAAAATGTGCTTTTAAGGATAAGGATAAGGAGGCTTTATTGTCATTCGCATCATACGTGGCACATGAGGTGGAATGAAATAGTGTACTCAAGGTCCCAGTGAACTCCCAAGAACAAAAGAAAAAGCAAAAAAAACAGTGGAATACAATAACAACAAATAGTAAGGTGCAAATAAGAGCAGTCTGAAACACAGCAGCATGAGTACGAGGTAGAAAGAGTCTTAATACTGATAATCCCGATGTATAAAGTGATATGTATAGGGGTGATATGGTACAAGTACAGCACTGAAAATGTCATACTTTAAAATGAAAATAAAGCCCTATTTTGCCCTAATATGAGTGACTAGCAATGAGATCTGTGATTTTAATTCAGTATGAATCTTACATGTTCATAGTTTTCCCTCAGTGTGCTATTTAATAATTCCGGAGCGAATTACCTCCAATAATTCACCAAACTCTGACCTTCCTCAGTAATAGCAGTCCTGCTTGAATCAACATCACGGTAATGTAACAACAAAATCAAGTATCAGAAAAGATGCCTCCATTTTTTTCCTTTTTTGTGAGCTGAAGAAAACGCTAGCAGCTAAAAAGGATCTTGATTTTAAGCCAGTTCCTTCATCCTCATAGTCCTGACAAGACTGCTGAAATACACAACATTTCAGTCTTTATTCCCTCCCGTCCACTACGATTATGCACCATTATTTCAAATGCCATTGAAAACATGCATCCGTGTACAATGAAATATGATGTAAAGCCTCCCTGCTCACCTAGTGTCGCATTTTTTGGCTTTATTGCCACCATATTTAACATTTAGCCGTACAATGTGTTGTTATTGTTCTCAAACGTGGTGCCTGTTACATAATACTGAGGTAAACATCTGTGTGATGATGTTTCAATGCGTGCTATTTGGGGTAATCTGGGGAAATTGTACAGATCCATTATAACGTATGAATCGGCCAGTCAAATCATGAACAAATTACATTACTGGACCTCCTCTGGTGAAACTAATCCAGCTAGAATAGAGTTTAAGGCCTCAATCAGTGTATGTCTCAATTAATCCTCTTCATTTTAATAAGGTATGACAAAAGACAAATGAAAGTAAAATATAGACACGTGAAATGGAAATTGTATTCATTAATAATATAGTTACTGTGTTTATATTAATTACATAGTGATAAAAATAAGTAGTAATTTAAGCAAAGCAAAAGCATTCAATATTTAATTGGTAAGTACAAATAACTGTTGTACCTAACAGAACAGATTGCAAAGGATTTAAATTGTTTAGTTGCAAAACACATAAACTTCTCACATATAAACTCCTCTTCAGGAAAACAGCTAAAATGTAGTCTAATTGTAGCTAAAAATGACTATAAATAGCATGTAACATATACTGTTTACTGAAGTAGTTTAGTTGTTATATCAACATCATATACAGTCAACAACTGAATATGAAATCAAATAAAGTCCAATTCAGTCATATTTCAGCAACATTTATTGTCAGTTTTCTCTTTTTAGAGCACGTCATGGAAAAATAATAGTCTCAGTGCTCATTGTAATGCACAGATCTGATTGGCCAAGTAGCTTCATGTGTGATTTTTACAATACATGCGATTGGTCTGTGAGTTGCTGTCCATTTTACCATATTTGACCATGCTGCCAGTTTACTGTAAATGCTAGAAAAATCACACCGTTTAAAATAGGACCACCCAGTCGAAATTAACTAATTCTACTTAGTTTATCGGTTATAGGCCCAGGTCAGCATTGGACAGCGCCTGGGTCCAGACTCGGACAGCGACCCACCTATTAGTGACCTCTTTTATAGATGCTTCCACGTCACAATAACACCACTTACAGTTGGCTGGGGCAGATCTAGTAAGGCAGAAATTTTACAAACTAAGTTGCGGCAAAGGTGACATCCTACAACAGTGCCTCATTTAAAGTCACTGAGTCCTTAAGTAAGACCTATGCCACTGCCAGTGTTTGTCTATGGAGATTTCATGGCTATATGCTTGACTTTATACACCTGTTAGCAATCTGTAACTGAAACACCTCAACTCAATAATTGTCTACATACTTTAAATTGCGTATTTTTCAATCCATTTTAAACTATTCAAAGTTGTATATAGTTTGATATTCACACAAACACTTCAAAAGCTATCCGGAACTGTGTCAGTTCGCACACCAGTCGGCAGGCCTCTGAAATCTCAATCATTCTTTAAACATGCCCACTGCTCACTGCTTTGTAAACACTTTCAAGGCTACTATCTACAAAGTGTCCACCAAAGAGCAACCAAAGCCACACTGCGCTGCCAATTGAAACGTCTTCTCTTCATGTTCACTCACAGTGGAAATCTCTGAAGTGTCAGCACTAATTACTGAGAGCACATTACAGCCAGCAGTGCTGTGTTTGAACACACACGGTTTGACAGACGAACGCTGATACGTTACATTACATCATACCTGAGGGATCAAAATGTAGCTTCCTTAGCCAACAAATACATCACTTCTGACACGTCTTCTGATAGAAATCCCTTCAGCACCCATTAATTACAAACACTGACAGTGAAAACTCACTGTCCACTTTATCAGAAACAACTACCTTTATGTCCACTCACTGTCCTTTTTTTGGGGATAACTATTTTGTATATCAACTTTATTTGAAACAAATACTTTGTACATCATTGGCTGCTTCATTAAAATACCTGCATTTTATGTCCACTTGCTGTCCACTTTCTTAAAAACAACTACCTTATATGTCCACTCAATGTCCACTTTATCGGAGAACACTACTTTGCATGTCCACTTTATTGGAAACCACGACCTTTTAGGTCCACTCACTGTCCACTTTATTAGAAACAATTACCTTGTACGTCCCCTCAAGTGAAGTGTTAGTGTCCTCACTTCACTGTGTTGAAGGACATATTCCTTTACAGGCTTTATCTAATTATTCAGTTGCTCTAAACTCAGAGGCTGTTGAACACACCATTTCTTTAACCACCAGAGGGAGTAAAGTCACCATATGGAGCTTCACTTGTGACTTGATTGTGAAGATCAGCCTGTCTTAGCAACATTGTGTTTGTTTTTATTTATATTGCGACATTTGATTGAAGCATCTGAAGGTACCTGCTTTAACCAGTTTCTTGGCTCAAATCTTAATTTGCTCTAGTAGTGCATGCTCAAATTGTGAAATACGTACACTGCCAATCAAAAGTTTGGGGATGCCTTTTCCTCATTGATAATCAGTGTTTTCAATTGAAATAACTTCAACACTTAACTCTGAACACTTGCTCATCAAAGTGTCTTTACTGGTATGAAGCGCAAGTTTTCAAAAACAAAAAAGTGGTTTTAATAATAATAACAATTATTATTATTGTTATTGTTATTATTGTTATTATTATGATGATGATGATGATAATAATTATTTTATTTATATAGCACTTTTCATGCCGATGGCAGCTCAAAGTGCTTTACAGACAGGTGATAAAACATAGAAACATAGTTATAGAAGAGATCATTAGTATTTAATCAGAATCAGAAGAAAATGAAGAAGATATAGATAGACTATAAAGATAAACACCACGAGACATTCAGTTTTAGTTCAATGCTAGCTTAAAGAGATACGTCTTTAGGTGCTTCTTAAAAGTGAGCACTGAGCTTGACTGTCTAATAAAAGGTGGAATTGAATTCCACAGTTTAGAAGCAGAATAACTGAAAGAGGCCTCTCCATGCTTTCTGTATTGTACAGAGGGTGTCTGTAGAAGGCCACTATCAGCAGATCTTAGATCACATGCGGGAACATAAACAGACAGACACACTGTGATGTAAGCAGGTTGTTTCGAGCTTTAAAGACTAGTAGCAGCTGATGAGAGCTGACATTACAACAAGGAGATGAAATGCATAAGTTCTAATAATATTCCCAATGTAGGACTTTTGTCTGCCCCTCAGTTTTGCAAAGAACTACTGGAAGATTCTTTTTAATATGTTTAGTTTTTGCAACATTACAAAGCAAACATAATAATTTAAAAGGGTGGGTGTCCTTAACCCCTTAAATGTCCAGGGCCCACCAGCAGGCCCAGAATTTTATGACACACTTCCATAACCTATGAATAACTCGACCAGTTTGTATTAAAGTCCCTGTTGTTACTAAATAATGTCTCATGAGCTTTGTAAGGGGTTAAACTATTGATGAGCAGCATACAGTTCAGTGCGCTCTACTGTTATCTCTCACACTTCTTATTCTTCTTCCACAAATTTCTGCGATTAATACAGCCGAGCCGCTTAACGTACAGACTCCGATCAAACTGCGTTTCGAAGGTCTCGGTGCTGTAACTCTTGCTATGTATGTTTGGAGTCGATCGGATTGGTATTTTTTAATCAAATTAAGTTTAAAAATGAAAAATCTCCCATAAGAATGAACGGCGGAATGTTCAGACCTTCAAATTCTAACTGACATCGATGACGTCACAGCAGGCCACTCAAAATCAGAATCTGCTTATTTCAAGATTTTCTCTGTGTTTAACTCGTCATAACTCAGACATTTTCTTCTCAATACACACAACATTACACCAAAATAATCCTCAATGGGTCTTATCTCACATCATCTATCCCGTTAAGCGATAGAGTAAACATTTCCCGAGTTATGACTGTTTGTTGAGAGGGTGCAAATCGGACTCAAACAAGGCTTCTCCACTAAGAGCTGCATAATAATATAGTGACAGTTATTTTGAATGACTCCCCCTCCCCCCTCAAACACATACATTTCTCCCTCTCACACACACTACACACACACACACACACACACACACACACATACCTAAGGAGGTGTTGTTCACCTACACAAAAACACACACAAACACACACACACACACTTGCAGCTGTTTTCAAGTACTCTTGCAGTTCCTTCAGGAAATGCACATGTAGTTATTTTACCTGTCCGCCCCAACATATAGGATTGAAGTGGTCATACTATACAATTTGCCCTTATTTGGATATGAATGTCCTCAGCTTAAAGCTGGACATTTGCACCAAATATTCTTGGACCAATTATATATCTTGTTCACAAGTCAGTGTCTTTTAATACACAGCTTTGTTTAATATGATATCATGATGTGTAGCAATTTGTTAGAGACTATCAAACAAACAAATAAGTGAAGCAGATGTTCTTCTCGGAATATCAGAAGGTCTTTACTCAACTTTTCTAGTCATGAACTGCTCTCAAAAACTTCATTCTTCATAAGCAACAGTCCATGTTGATGCAGTCGACCCGGGAAGACAGAACACTCCTTGATATCATCAGCGTCTGAGTTCCTTCTCTGACCAAATCTCCCTGAGGACTTTGTTACAGAGAAGTGCAAGAGACTCACAGCTCTGCAGAGATGCACAACTTTCTCACACATTTCATATGCTCTCTTAAGACCACAGCGACAAGTCTACACAGCCTTACACTCTCAAAAACTAAATATTCTCATCCAACTCTCTTAACTACCTCCCAAGTGTGAGGCTGACGGAGCGAAGAGAACAGAAAAGCAGAGAAGAAGAAGGATGTCCTGATTCCAATAGATTACCAGCTACATTAGGCCCGACCTTACTGACCTGTTCGTGTATGTTTTGTGGTTACTGTTGCGAGATTGGACAAGTTTTACGAAACTTTTAAAAGATGCCGATTCAGCCTGATGAAAAACTTAAGCTCACAACTATTTTTTTTCATAATGTCTAAACACAGAACACCATGTTTATTTATTTTAAATGATATTTATTTCATATGACCTTGAAAGGTTATACTGTAGGACAGTTCAGATGTGCAAACTCAATGCACAAGACAGTCGAGGCTTGCTAAGGGGTTAAATGGTTCTTTGCATGGTGAAATGGTTCCTCAGACTGATGGAGAATATGTTTTATATGATACCATATATCACACCAGGGTTGATACAAGCTTCACAGTAGCTCTTTGTGGTGCATTTTCTTGTTTGATATATACTTCAGTTGCTCAACAGTCCAGGGGCTGTGGTCTTTTAACAATTGTATTGACAGTAGATGGTGAAATCCATGAATTCCTTCCTGTCATGTATTGAGAAACACTTCTCTAAAACTGCTGGTTTATCCACTCACATAGTTTTTGGCAAAGTGGCCACTGATGCTTTCAAGAATTTTATACCTAATCATTATAGAACCATCTGTTACCTGTTCACCTGTGGAAAGTTCCAAAACAGCTGTTCTTGATCATTCCACAAACTTCCCAGGCCCACTTTTCTCTTGTCCCAACTTTTTTGGAATGTGTTGCAGAGAGCAAGTTTGGAATCAGGATGTATTTACGGAAATGTTTAAAATATGTATCTCTTTTTTATGTTATTTGCAGTGAAGTACCTGTAAAGGGCCTTTTTACCTACGGTAACCTCCATGATATCTCTGTGGTACTTCTATAGTGGATGTAGCCAAGCTAGGAACTGACAGATTAACATAAGCAAAATTAAGTAACAGTGTAATCAACTTATCACATCCTGATTTGCACTAAACGGAACACGTTTTGAGGGACAAAACATCACTCTAGGCCATCTGGATGTCCTAAACACTGCACTGTCTGTGAATGAAAGACAATGGAAAACAGTGGCAGCTATTTCCCAGAAGTCTTTACTGAAAGAATCACCATGAAACTGCTATAAGGTGAAATATATGTTAATCTGTAAAGGCTGAAAAGTGTTAGTGTGAATTCCTGGTAGCTTAGTGCTACAAGAATTGCACAAGGGCATTAGTAGAAATTAGCATAGGCTTTATCTCCTTGTTTTGGCTTCACGTTTTGACATTTATGGCTCGAACTGAGGGCCTAAATCTAATACTCATAGACATCCATGAACAAGTTGGCAGGTGCCTTTCGCTCATCACTGATTTCCTCTTCTGATCAGTAAAACTGAATAATTTATCATTCTACATGGTCCTCTCAGCCCTCTAATTTTGTTCTTTATATAACCCGCTAATCTATCCTCCCTTTTTTATTCCTTTATTTTTAGACCTCTGCAGCTTGTGAGGTCAATTGATTCTTCTTCATCAATATTCCTGCCTGCTATTTGATAGTTCTGCTAAGAAGAACCAAGAAACCTGACCCTCATGTCCTGCTGAAATATCCATGAGCTCAGCTAAAGGCTGCTAAAGCTCAGAAAAAATAGCGGTTGAATGTGGATTAAAAGAAATACAGTAAAATATGTCACACTCAGAAGGCCCCTGTAGGGCTTGTTGAATATGCATGCTTCTTGTACTCTTTAGGAGTTAGTCTGCAGATGTAAACACTTCATTTTGGAGGTCTGAAAGCTTTTTAAGAAGCCCCCACTAAGCAACACTGGGCTGTAGTTTAGTCAGCACCCCTCAAACATGTGTTCTATTTAAAAATAAAAGTGCCAAAATTGGTTCTTTGCGCAATGCCATAGAAGAACCACCTTCTAGCTCCTCAAGGCCCAAGATGTGTGTATGAGAAGAACCTGCAGATTAAAGAACCTCTGCACAGTGAATTGTGCAAAGCACCTTTAAAAGGTTCCTTATCCTCACAAAGTTTTGTTTTAAACATATTAATTAGGGAAGTAAAAGTGGTTATTCAATGGCTTTGCCCAAATTTTTATTTTTATTTTTTTAAGAGTGTATTTGTCTAGGTAGGGCTGTAACCCAGCAGAGAGGGATGTTGGTGGGCAGAATGAAGCATGTGCACCCTTTTGTTTACCTCAGTTAATACAGCCAGCTGTCATCAATGAAGTGACCACAGTGACCAGAGAAAACCCATTGGTACAGGCAAAAATCCATAGTCTATAATCTATTCCGGACAGTCCTATCTTTTCCAACACTTCCACCGTATGGTGTTACAAAACAGCTGCAATCAACCACAATGCTAGATAAACACAACCAACACTACAGCACTGTTCACTATAAAGCATGCATCCACTCACCACAGCCACGTTTACTCAGTGAAGACAACATAACTAAACTAAAATCAAACAGCAGAGATGTCTAAAGATGAGTTAGTGTGTGTTGCGCTGGTATGAGTGGATCAGGTACAGCAGTGCTGCTGTAGTTTTTAAACACCTCAATGTCACTGCTGAACTGAGAATAGTCCACCAATCAAAAATCCAGCCAGCAGTTTCCTGTGACCTCTAATGAAGGACTAGAGGCTGATGACCAACACAAACTGCAGCAATGG